>NC_058415.1:91492961-91522753 GCF_002201575.2 Neomonachus schauinslandi | reverse complement strand
CATCATCACCATTATCACCACCATCATCACCATCATCATCACCACCATCACCATCATCACCATCAACATCATCACCATCATCACCACCATCATCACCATCATTATCACCACCATCACCATCATCGCCATCACCATCATCACCACCATCACCACCATCATCACCATCATCACCATCACCATCATCATCACCATCACCACCATCATCACCATCATCATCACCATCACCATCATCATCACTACCACCACTACCATCACCATCATGATTATTTTGCATGAATGGGATTATGCTACACATAACCCCTGGCTAATCAATGTTTCTCAGGAGTCTTTTCATGTCAGTATGAAGAAGTACATTTAGTTCTTCTTAATGATTGAATAGTATGTCATTGGATTGGAGCAGCTTTTTCTTTTTATGGATCCATTCCCATAGCGATGGACATTGGGTTTTTAGTTGGGTAAAGTGGGGACAAGGTTTTCTACATTTTAGGTTTTCTACATTTGCAAATAATGCTGCAATTAACATCCTTAAACAACCTGTGTGGTAGACAGATTAACAGCTCCCCCTCCCAAAGATGTGCACTTCCTAATCACCAAAACTTAAGAATGTGTTACCTTACACAGCAAAAGGCATTTTGCAGAAGTGATGAAGTTAAGGATCTTGAGTTGGAAAGGTTATCCTGGATTATCTGGTGGGCCCAAAGCAATCAAAAGAGTCCTCATAAGAGTCCTATCAACACCTTGATTTTAGACTTCTGATCTTCGTACTGTAAGAGAATAAATTGCTCTTCTTTTTTTTTTTAAGCCATTACATTTGTGGAAATCTGTTACAGAAGCAATTGGAAACCAATATATCCATCTTTAAGAACATGTACAGATTTCTGTAGGCTAGATTCCTAGAAATGAATTTGCACAATCAAAGGGTATGCTCACTTACAATTTTTCTTAACTTTGCGAAAGTGCCCAATAAACAGAGTTTACAAACGTACACACGATCACACATGTAGTCTGACCTGTTTTGATCCCACATGAGAGCCAGCACTGGCTATTTTCATTATTTTAAATATTTGCCAGTTTGTAGACAAAAATGCTACCTCACTAAAGTTTAATTTTAATTTCTTTGGATAATGCTAATTGCATTTTCCCCTCTCTGAGTTGCCTGTTTACAATCTTTGCTTTGTTTGTCATGATTTTCTTATTTACTTGTAAGAACGCTTCATATTTTCTAAATAGTAATCCTTTATTTACCTTAGGGGTTGCAAATATTTTTTCTCAGTCAGTTACTTGTCTTTTGAATTTTTAAAACAGTGTCTTTGGTCAAGGAGAACATTAAAAAAAAGGTTTTACAATAAAATATGTCAGTCATTTTCTTTACAGTTTCAAGGTTTCTTGTTTACTTCACACATTTTTCTTTCCCAAAGGATATAAAAATGTACCTCTCTGCTTTCTTCTAAGACCTTGATAGTCTATGAAAATGTTTACACCTTTAATTATTTTTAATTTCTGTGAATAGTGTGAGGTAGGGATCCAATTTTGTTCTTCATAAGGGTAGCCAACTGTATCCATGCATTTGTTGAAAAGATTATCCTTTTCCATTGTGTTAGCTGCATTTTTCCTAAGTCAATGCTGAATATGTTTGGGTCTATATCTGGAATTTCTGTTCTGTCCCATTAATCTACATGTCTATCTTTACGTCAGAACCTCTTTGTCTCAATTACTTTCACTTAATAATAAGTCTTGAAGCCAGGTCACGTAAGTCCTCTAGCTTTGATCTCTTTTTATTTTTTCTGAAATTTCTGAATTTTTTTTTCTGAAATATTCCAGGTGTTTTGCTTGTCAATTTCTGAGATTTTAATTGGGATTGCAGGGACTCTATAGATCAGTTTGGGAAAAATTGATATCTTAACGATATTGGATCTTCCAGTTTATGATCATGGTCTCTCTCCTTTTTCTTAGGATCTCTGCAATGTCTTTCAGCAAAATTTTGTCATTTTCACCATACAGATCTTGAGCCTGTTCTGTTAAATTTGTTCCTAAGTATCTCATTAATGCTGTTTTACTTGGTTTTTAAAAGGAAATGTCACTTTCTGATTGTTTGTTGCTAGTATATAGAAATAAAATGGATTGCATCTCCTCGTGTCCTTGGAATTGATACACCGAGTTATGAGATCTGGTAACTGTGTCTATTAGTTTTTCCTGCCTAGACAATTTTGTTCTTCGTGAAAACGGACCATTAGTTGTCTCCTTTCCAATCTGCATGCAATTGCTGTCCTGCTCCTGCTTAGAGGCACTGACTGTGATCTCCAGGACAATGTGGAAGTGATGGGGGGACACTGTGCCCCATTCCCAATCTCTGGTCACACCACTAGGTCTGTCAGCATCTAAGATGGTGACAGCTCTAGATACCCTGCAGATACCTTCACCAGGCTGAGCGGGTTCCCTTCTATCCCTGAGAATTTAAATCATGACTGGATGTTGGATCTTGTCAAATGATTCTTCTGCATCTGTTGAGGTGCTTACGTATCGACGTCAGGGTCTATAACTTGGTGTATTAATGTAGACTGATGAGTAAATGTTGCATCGACTGATGAGCAAATGTTAAACCAACCTGCACTCTGGGGTTAAAACCTACCTGGCTATGGTGTATTATCCTTGCTAGATGTTGTGGGTTTCGGTTCGCTAACACTCTGTGGAGGATCTGCGTGAATATGCTGTGAGGGCGACTGGCCCGCCATTTCTTTTCCTGCAATGTCTTTGTCTGGTTTTGTCTGGAATCAGAGTAATGCCAGCTTCACGGAAGGAGTTGGGGTGTTCTCCCTCGCCCTGAACTTTCTGGATGAGTTAGGGTGGGAGTTGGTAGCATCTGGTGAACTTCGACCCCATCACGAGGTCAGACCTTCTGTGCCCCTTGCCATGCCCCATGTACCAGGAGGTCTGGGCTGTGGCCTGGGGCCCCTCTCCATGGGGGCCTGTGGAGGACTCCCCTGCTTGCTTTCCTGCTCTCCGGGGTCGCTGTTTCCTGGTGCTCGTTGTCTGAAAACCATCCCTTCCTCTGTCTATCCTGGTTGCTCCAGGCGCCTAACGCAGAGGGATGAACCCAGGCCCTGGTACCATCACAGCTGGCTGTGGAAGGAGGTGGAGATTTATCATTTCAAAGTAAGTTTCTCTCTAAAGGAATCTGGGAGGGAAGGGAGGTAGATTTATCTGCTTTGGCCATCACCTCAATTAAAGCTTCTGAATTTTTATCTAAAGCTTAGAGCAGGTCCAGGATGATCTTTGCTCTTAGTGACGTGTCCCCAGAGTGCTTGGGGTACAGGAGACGGTGTTTCCATCTTGCGAGTAGGAGGTGCGCTGGGTCCTGCCACCAATGGGGGCGAGCCCGCGTCCGGGGGTCCACGACATGGTCCCGCCCCCACACCTGGCACAGGGAGGGCCCTGTGGACACGCCTGTGTGTGAATTAAGGACGTGAACACAGGCCCCCGTTTGTTCCAGCAACTTCTGTCTCACACACTACACCACTCAGCCATCCTCAGGCCCGTAAGAGCCCCGCAGGCAGGACGCAGCTCAGGAACGGTGATGCCCGCATCCACCACGTCATGCCTCCCAGGGCACCTCCTCCAGGGCTTGCAGGGCCGTCCAGGGGTTGACGTGGGTCACTTGCTCACAGGGACATGAATGGCTAGCAAGGAAGAGCATGCCAGGGGCTCCCTGCAGGTTCTCCAGGGAGGGGACTGGAGATGAGGGATAGACCAGGTGCCTTCCTGCAGCACTGAGAGAACTTGCAAAGAATTTTCACTTCTTGCACCTTGTTCAACTGGGGGGGCCTGGGGATAAGGACAAGAAAGAGAGGAGGGTGATTTAAAAACTTGACACTCACGTCTCCGGGCTCAGCCACAGTCAGAGGCGTGGGAGAGAGGGCAGTGGGGCTGGAAGGACCCGGACCCGAGGATGCCCCTCCCTCCTCAGGCCTGGCGGCCCACCGCCCTGTCTGACCACGTCTGTCCACCTCCAGCGGTAGGACGAGAAGCCCACCTTGCAGGGATTTGAGGCACTGGGGGCAGGCAAGGGCTTGCCCATCGTATGTGTTGCTCGCACAGCAGCTCCCGAGCCCGGGGGGGGGAGGGGCAGCCTGGGTGCTCGGTGTGGGGCAACCCATCCCCCCTGCCCTCCATATGTCATTCCCCGCCCTGAGCCCTTCCGCCTCAGCCTTCATCTCCCCGCCCTGGTCCCATAACTAGTCCTGCTGACCCTGGTGGAGGTGACAGCCATGATTGGACGAGGATGTGAGAGACACACTCTTCTCCCAGGGAAGAAAAGGACAAGAATCTGCTGGGTCTGGTCCGCTTGCTTCCTGCCCACCCCCGGGGCAGGAGGGAGAGAGCCCTGTGATGTGTGCACTTGCTTCTCTGCCTTCCATATCAGGGAGTGTTCTAGAAGGTCAGACAAGACAGTGAACTGCTCAGCTCTGTGCCTCTGGGTGGTAGGTGGCCAGCCTGCCTCATCAGTGGGGCTGGTGCCCTCCTGGCCACCGTGAGTATGACAGGTGACTCAGGGCTGTGCCCCCAGCCCCAGGAGGCCACTGTGAATGCCCCTGCCCCGCCTCACCACGGCTCCCCAGGCTCACAGCCCTCCCGCTCTGCCTTCCTTACCAAACCACCATACTCTGCCACAGGGCATTTGCACAGGCTGTTCTCTGGGCCAATGTGCTGCTCTCACAGCATCCCCGTGGTTTCCTCCTGTGCCCTCTCAGAAGGGCCTTCCTGACCCCCTGGCATACGGCAGCCCCTTCCCCCTGCCTTATTCCAACGTGCGTATAGCACAGCAGGCCACGTGGAGGGGCACCAAGCCCAGTCGTAGGCGACTCGTCTCCACGGTGGGGAGCCTGGCAGCAGCTCCGGACACGATCCTGTGAATGCACAGAAACTCGCGTGATCGGGTTCCTGGGGGACCAGGATTCCGAAAGCAAGGAGACCTGAGGCCCCTGGGGCCTGAGCCCACCCGGGGAAGAACGAACAAGGGGAAGCTGCTGTCAAGGCCGAGTCGGTGTCTAGTAAGGGACACATATTTGCTGTGTCCCAGACAAGCCAGAGCGCTGGAGGTCCTAAAACAGAAGTGCCCGTGCAAAAGCCCAGGTCCCCCGGCTTCGGGGACTCAGTGAAGCAGCCACTGGGCTGGGGGGGAAAAGCAGAGCAGTGGCTGGTTGTGGGCGGCGGGCTGTCAAGGGCAGTCAAGGTCACTCACCTGGTAGTGGGGGAGGAGCTGTGACCAGGCTTGGCTCAGCCTGTGAGGTTCTGTTAGCGAGTGTGGGTCCTGGGGATGCGCCCCCCAGCGGGAGCCCCCCTAGATTAGTCTGCAGCTGGGACCTCTACAGACCTGCAGACGGGGCAGGGAAATATCACCCCTGGACTGTCATGCAAACAGCAGGGCCACCTCCCCGCCAGACTCCAAGGGGGCCCCGTCGCGTTCCACGCTCTGTGGCTGGTGCCCCTGGAGATGTGCAGCACGGCAGCCCCGAACCAGCAGACTGGACGTGCAAGCTCCCGAAAAACGCCTCTCTGGCCCCTGCTCTTGACTCAGGCCGAGCACTTAGGCCGAACTCCGCATGTGCTGAGCACCGCCTGTGGGCCAGGAAAGCTGGGGGGTGTGGGCAGGCCTCTGAAAGTCGAGGGCCCTGGTCTACCTGGTGCCTCGGGAAGGGCCTGGAGCCCCGATCTGGGACAGGTTGTGGCCATCTGCTTGTTCTGCCGGATTTTTAAAGTAGGGCTCGAAATTGAATGGGTAGAGACCCAAAAGACGTTGACAGAGAGCATCAGAAACCCCCAAAGCCTGGAGCTCCGCCCGGGGCCAATCCTGGGGAGGCATCCCATGGGTGGGGGTGGGGGCTGGGGGAAGGGCAGTGGGTGTGGAAGAGAGTCGGAGGTCAGGGGCTCACGGGGCCTTTGGGATCAGGTGGCCCAGCTGTCCCCGGTGAGGAACCCTGCAGAGGGCACTGTGTCAGGGAGGTTGGGGACCAGTCCCCTGGCCCTGGCGAAATGCCGCTCTGTCCTGGTGGCCCGTTTGTCACGGGAGGCCTGTTTCATGGCTGAGTTGCAAATCTCCCCCAGTGCTCCATCTCACCCTGGGGGCCCAGGAGGATGGGTTGGTGCCTCTCCACAGGAGCCTTCAGAGCAGGGGGTCTCTTGCTCTGTCACATGTCCTGTCTTTGCTTGAATTGGCACACTCACCCCGTGTTTGGTCTCCTGCCTGACCCTCACCCTCTCCTCCCCATGTGCCATAGGAATAATGTTCCCAAATATACGTTGTACCTTGTCACTCCTCTGCTCCCACACCTTCCATAGCGCCCCGGTGTTTTCGGGCTCAAGTCCTGCAGCGCTCCCCTCCCTGGACGCCGTCCCCAGCTGTCTCTGGCTCCCCCTCACATCCTGTCCAGAGGGGTCCTTTCCTGCACCCACACAGCCCAGGCGCTCAGAGCAGATCTGCTGAACAGAGGAAAAGGCAAATTACAGACACGCTGCATTTCTTGGAGGTGAGAGATGAGGTCTCAGCAAGGAGGGTGCAGATGGGATGGAGCTCAGGCCCTGGAGGGGCTGCCTAAGGGAGCCGCAGCCGGCTTCCTCCTGGACACCAGCCCCCTGGGCGGAGCTGCTGGCACTTCTCTTATTGACCAAATGGGACAAACCCACGTGGAGGTGCCCCAGGCTTCCCGCCTCTGAGCTTCTCCTCGGAGGAGACTGTACTATTACTGATGCGATTTAGGGAGAAGGAATTTGTGTCAGGGGAGGCTCTGGGAATCATAATGTGAGGCTCCAGCTGGAGCCAGCACCCCTCCTGCTTCCAGTCAAAGGAGGGTCAGTGTTGCCTCTGGACGGTGGCAGAGACCATGGTGCAGATGCTGTTGGGGTCGTGTGTGTCCGTGTGTGTGCACGTGTGCCTGCGTGTGCGCATGTGTGAGCTTGTGCGTGTTCTAATCTAGTTCTAAAACATAACCCCAGCCACCTCACAGGGAGCATCAATGAATATTTACTACCTTTCTTTCTCCCCCCCCCAAAAACCTAATTTCGCTGTTGGGTTATTAAATCTATTTTTATTGCTACAAAAAGGCCTCCCATCCATTAAGATGAGGGGCACCTGGTGCTCGAGGATGATTGTGTCTCGGCCTCCGGTGAGCCTCCCTATTCTGCAGGAGGGAGGTTGGTTGCAGCGCCCCCAGCTGCATTTCTGGGGCCCTGACGTCCTCCCTTTGCTTGGAGACCATAAGGGACGCAGCCTCTTCGGCAGCTGCAGGTGGACGGGTACTTGGGCTGGGCCACCCCCAGACCTGGGAGCCCCTGCAGGGCCAGGCCTGCTGGCAGTGAAGAAGTAAGTGATGCTCGGTTTGCCCTTGCAAGCTTTGGCCACGAGGGCCTCAGGCCAGGTGCCGGGGCCCAGCGGCCCTCAGGGGCTCAGCACTGTGGCTGGGAAGCCAGCTTGACCAGCTCCGCCAGTCCAGGAGCCACTC
The DNA here is from genome assembly GCF_002201575.2 of Neomonachus schauinslandi. Classification (NCBI taxonomy): domain Eukaryota; kingdom Metazoa; phylum Chordata; class Mammalia; order Carnivora; family Phocidae; genus Neomonachus; species Neomonachus schauinslandi. Next base: position 91,515,257 of record NC_058415.1, on the reverse strand, counting down.
AGATGGGCCCACTGCAGTGACCCACATGACGCCTGACTCAGGCCGCTACACCGTACCCTCCACTTGTCCCAGAGGTGGTGGCTCCCCCCGCCCCGGACCTCAGTCCCTGAGCAGCCTGTGCCCTGGTGGGAAGGGCAGGGTGGCCTCTCTGCCACTTCCACTCTTGGCCCGGGGGATCCCCGCCTTCCTCCTGTAAGCTGTTTGAGGCTCATGGCCGTCAGCATCTGCCCGGATCACCCAGGGAAGAGGGTCTGGGGCCCACCTCTGTGCGTGGCCCTGGGGTCAGCCCTGCGAGGCTCAGGACCAGAGCTGCCAGCCGGCGGCCGGAAACGGGGAACACAGCCCAGGATGCTGGAGGCACAAGCTCCCTGGGCTCTGGCTCCAAGGCCCGCCTCAAACCAGGAGGACCTGGTCCCAGGAACCTCCAGGCCCCGGGCTGGGCGGGTGTGTTCCGACTGGGCCCTTCCCCCTCTGAAGTCCTTCCCTGCCTCGCGGGGATGCGAACACTCCAAACACACCGAGCTGGTTTCTGAAAAATAGTTGTCGACGCACGATGTTTACTGATCCCTGACTCAGCACATTTCGCGCGGGGTAACTGATGCTCACAGTGCCAGCCCCCGCGTACAGGAGGGGCTACCATCCTCCCCATGAGAGGTTAGGGATGTGGCCCCCGGGCGCACAGTGAGGGAGGGGCCGAGCTGGGATTTGAACCCAGGCCTCCTGCCTGCACCCTCTATACTGTCCCCCGACACAGCCCTCAGGCGCCCACCGTAGGTCCTCCAGGGACCGTGGCGGTCCTCAGCATAGAGACCAGCCCTCACCTGACCTCGAGGCTCTTGCAGGCTGCGCTCCTTGGCTATCACCGCTCAGCATGGCCACAGCCACTCTCTGGCCTCTGGTCGCTCCCTCCGGGGGTCCAGACCCTCCCATTCAGGCCCTTCCCAGACTCTGTTCCCGGCCCCGGATAGCCCACACCCTTTTCTCTGCCCTGCACTCTGTCGGATGTCAGCCCCAGGGAGCCTTGCTCAGCAGAGCCTCTCGGGACTTGTCCCACCAGGGCAGCCACCTGCCACGTCCAGAATACCGCATCTTCCCTTCAGAGCGCCGGTCACTGTCTAGCGCTGTCGCGTGAGGTCGGGCTCCCCATCCCGATGGCCAGCACCCGAGGGCAGGCTCCCGTGCCCTGGTCAGGCCTGACCCTGTTACGCTCCCATGAACGAATGAGCAGCAGCGAGGTGTTGGCTCCGGATGGCACCTTCTCTGACAACCCAAGAGGCAGCCGTGATTCCCACGTCCCAGGTACAAATCTGGGCCCAGAGAGGATCTGACACTGGCCCATGGCACACAGCTCTGAAGCCAGGCTGGGTCAAGCCCGGGTCTAGCGGGTATCAGCTCAGGGCTCTGGGTACTACCTTCCAGCAGCCCCAGGTGCTGGATGAGCTGGGCCAGACGGACGGGGTTGGTGAGTCGCCTACCCCGCTTACAGCCCCCTTGGACAGCCGGCCAGGTTCTGATCCCGTGGCTGCAACTGGCATCTCCAGGGGAATGCTATGGGATGCCTTTAAACTATTCCATCAATAATGCACAAGAGGGGCCCGGGGTAGGAGGGAGTGGGTACAGTTGAGCCCTCCCGACACTCCCGGGCCCAGCTTGACCTCCCGACCTGCCCTGCCATCAGCCCACCCTCACCCCTACCTACAGAGCCAGGCCTGGGCAGACTTCCCGGGAGATCTGGGTGCCCCGGTAAAGCACGCTACACCCCACGACGGCCCGGGAGAGAGGCTGGGCTGACCCCGTGACCCCGTGTTCCCACTCAGGGACCGGGGGACGGGGACCAGCACACTGCCAAGGGCTGGGAAGCATTTGGGGGTGGCGGTGGGGCTGTTGGCGCCTCCGGGCAGGCTCCCGTGTGTGTAGCTGGCCGATTCCAGTCCCTGGCGCGGGGCTCCAGCGCGCCCACCGTCCCAAACTCTCCCTGCAGCCCGGCTTCTGCCTGGCAGCCAGCCTGACTACAGGGGCCTCTCCCCCGGGCCCGACGGTGCCTCCGCTCCCCCCACAGGGACTAGGTTTCTGGGGGCAAAGGGAGAAGAGGCAGAGATGAAGAGGTGTGAGGACAAATCAGAAAACTGGGTCTCAGTTCTGAGTTTGCCAAGGGCTGGGCCAAAATACAGTCAGAAATAGTATCTGGCATGAAAACCTCCTTTGGCAGCTCTCTTTGGACAAGAAGGTATTTCCAGACTGCGGCCGGGGGTGGGGGTGGGGGCAGCTTTTCAGCATGGCGGTGGGGCAGGGACCCTGTCTGGCACGGGGTGGGGGCAGGACCCCTCAGACAATATGTGGAATTTCAAGGTAAGCTTCTTAGGTTTGCCTGTGATGTTTCTGAGTTTGTGGGGTAGACCCCGGTGGGGTTAAAGGGCTCCAAGCACTGCGCGCCCCGGCTTTGCCAGGCTGTGGGAGGAAGGGAGTGCTTGCTGCTGGGGGCTGACAACAGGTGTGGGAAGGCCTCACAGGCTGGGGGTCGGGGCCTGGCTACCGCAGACGGTCAAACCCCGGGGGTCTGCCAGGAGGAGGCGGCCCTGGAGCTCACCCCTTGCCCCTTGAAATCCAGCATGTCCCGGGAGCTTTCCTTTTCGACTACTAGAAAGGTGACCCACGAGTGCCAGCATTTTCTTACCTGTCATTTCTGTGTAGATTTAAACGTGTCCAATTTTTCAGTGTTTTTTTTCTCTTGGTTAAGAAATGTCACTGGAAAACCAGGCTCAGTGTTTAGAACATTCAAATGCACACTCCTCACTCCCACCCACCTTGCACACACTCTCCCTCCTACTAAAGCCGCCAGATTTAGGGAAAAAAAAACAAACCTAAAACAAAACAAAATGGGACATGCTGTTAAATCTGAATTTCAGGGAGACAACAACAAATACCTGTTTAGCGCAAATATATCCCATGAAATATTCAGGACATACTTACACTAATACAGTTATTTGTTTCTTGAAATCCAGATTTCAGGGTATTATGGTCCTACTCCCAACCCACACCCACCCACATACCAGGTGTGATCACACACTAGCCGCCACCCTCTGTTTACCCAGCCCCCCCCCGCCCCACTGGAGTCCGTAACGGGCTCATGGAGGCCCAAGGGAGGAGCATCTTGGAGCCGAGGCGGAGCCTTGTGTGCAGATCATGTTTCTGGGGCCTGGGGACCAGTTTCAGCAGCTTCTCAAAGGGACCCCAGAGGGACCAGGTGTGACTGAAATGTGGACAAGTGGCCCAGGTGCCCACCTCCTTGGCTGTGTCCCAGGGGAGCCAGTGGGTAAATACGTTCAGCTGCCCAAACTCCTCAAACCCAGTGCCATCCTTGGGGAAGTCCACGCAGTGGGCGCTTGGTTCCCCACTTGGGGCTGATGCCCACCAGCAGGCTGGGGGCTGAGAGCAGGCTGGGACCCAGAGACTAGCAGGACCAGGACTGCCATTCTAGTGGGGAAACCGAGGCCAGAGTGAGCGAGGGGCCCGACAAGTGCACCTTGGTCTCCCCGTCTACCCCGGCCCTCTCCGGCATCTCGGGGCCCTCTGGGCTTCAGTCCAGGCTCCGACACCGTATGAGTTTCCCGTGGCCGCTGGAACACGTTACCATGAATTTGGTCACTTAACCTGATGGAAATGTATTCCCTCGTGGCTCTGGAGGCCAGAAACCCAAAACGGGTCTCACTGGGCTAACTAAAGGTGTGGGCAGGGCTGGTTCCTTCCGGAGGCCCCAGGGGAGGCTCTGTGTCCCGGCCTTCCCAGCTGCCGGAGGCCACCTGCGTTCCTCGGCTCCGGGTGCCAGCAATGGCCCCCGTGTCCCATGGCTCCGAGTCTGCCCTCCTGCTGCCCTCCTGCACATTTCGGGGCCCTTGTGATTCTGTGGGCCCCTCTGGGTCATTCTGGATCGCTATCATCTTTTAAGGCCAGCTGATTTGCAGCTTTTGTTTCATCTGCAACCTTATTCCCCCACCACCTGTTGTAGGGACCGGGACATGGACATCTCTGGCGGCCATTCTTCCGCCCAGCACCTGATACCAGCATGTCAGTGCATAGCCTCTTGGAGCCTCAGCTTCTACTTCTGTACAATGGGGGAGTGACACCCCTGATGGGATTCTCGGGCACTGGGAAGCAACGTGTGTCCCTGGCCAGCGCCACTCCAGGATCTGCGGCAGCTGCTGTTCCTTCAGAACAGGTGGCCTGGCCACGGTCAGGGTCCGACTTCCAGACACAGGACAGCAGGTGCCACACAGGCAGAGACCACGAATCCTGACCTCACAGCCCAGGACACAGAATCTGGGGCTGAGCGGGTGGAATGGGGTGCATACGTGAATGAATGAATGGATGGTGCAGATACAGGGGAGATGAACCTTTGTAGTGGAGGGCCAGAGAATGTCTGGGTGGGGAAAGAGGCATCTGAGGATCCCGGAGCCCCCCCAGACTGGGGTGGGTGGGGGGCTTCTCTCTCCAGGGAAGGCCACCCGGAAAGCCTGAATACCTCTGCCCCCAGCTCCACCTCCTGGGGTCACTTGGACACCCATTTCTCCCCCACAGAAGGTGCAGAGTGTCACTGCACCCGGCCGCACAGGCTTGCTCCCCTCCCCCAGCCCCTGCTGGATCCGAGGGTACCCCAAGAAGGCAGCACGCCACAATCAATGCCGCTGATGTCATTTGTCAGGGACAGAGGGGCCTGAGCTTGCTCACCGACCGCCAGCCATGCCCCACAGCGCGCGCTTGGAAGTCCTTCCCCCATACCCCCCTCCCCAGGGCTTCCAAAGCAATGACCCTTGGGCCACGGGAGCATGTCAGGCAGCCTCGGGCCTGCCCTGCTCGCCTGCAGGGGCCCAACCCTCTCCTGCGGAGCCAGGACCCCGTTGAGGGCCCAGGGGGTGGGGTGGGCTCCTGGCTCCAACCCCGGGGAAGAGGAGCTGATTCCCCACGGCAGCTGCAACCGGGCAGCCAGAGCCTGGTGGGAGGCAGGGCCAGCTGCTTTCCCTTCCCCGCCGGGGTGAGCCTGGGGGACGCCTCCCCTCCATCCAAGCCGCCTAGTGCACACCAGGCCCACGCCTCTGAGGGGCTGCGCAGTCCCGAGGGTGGCATGCGGGGGTGTAAGTCCTCACCTCGGTCACCCCCTTCCCCTGGAACCCGGCAGCTATCCTACGGACTCACTGCTCCCCCAGACACTTCGCGAGCCCCCATCTTCTGCGAGGAATCCCGTCAAGTGTTAGACGCTCAACCCTGACGGCAGACGCACCTCTCTCATCTGCCCCCAATTCGGGGACTGCAGGCGCCCTGTCTGGGCCGGGGGCAGGGCACCGGGCGCTTCTGCGGGACGGTTGCATGGGCTGCCGGCAGGGCTGGGGTGGAGGGCGAGGTGAGCAGGGGCTGCTGGGGGAGCTGCAGGGGCTGGTGCTTCCTCCCCGTGGACAGGAGGCCACGGTTACTGTGAGGGGTGCCTCTGTCCAGTGAGCACCGGTGGCTCCCAGTCCTTGCAGAAAAAGGTCCGAACTCCTTAAACCCTACTCGATGTCTCTCCTGTGTGACCCCAGCCTCCCCTACATCCCGCCCTCCCACCTGCCCCACACCTGCAGCCTGGTCTACGCGGGCTGCTTCCTGCCACCCTTCCTTGCTCAGGTGCATCTTCCTGCCTCTGTGCGTGGATCCCTGAGGCCTCCACCTGTGGGGTCGGCATCCTGCCGGTCAGCGTCCACACATCTCTCCCTGAAACCTCCTTGTCAAGGGCCTTGCTCCCTCCAGGCCCCTGAGCTGCCTGCCGCACAGGAGTGAGTCTGTGTAGACCCTTGCCTTGGACCTTCTCACCTTCCAGGGTCCTGTCTTCACTGATGTGGCAGGAGGAACAATGTGCCCCCAAAGGTGACCCCACCCTGGTCCCCAGGCCCCACGAGCGTGGTGGCTGTGATGAGGGGCGGACCGTGAGATAGGGCGAGCAGCCCGGGATGGAAGGGCCTCAGAAGGGGAGGAGGCAGGTGAGAGGAGAGGGAGACAGGTTGCTGGGAAGACGCAGGAAGGGCTCCAAGGCCGGGGTGATCCCTGGCCATGGCCCCGAAGACAGAGCAAGGGCCACCAGCCAGGGCAGAGGACTGGCCTCTAGACGCCGGAGCAGCCCTCCCCAGAAGGAGGCAGGGGTCTGTCCTTCAGTCAAGGGACCGAGTTCTGCGGACATCCAGGACTCGTGGCCCCCCGCACCGTGAGGTTTCAAGCTGCCGGATCTGGGGCAGCATCAGGTAATGAACACGACTGTCCTTCGTGGCTTCGCTCAAGTGTCCTAGGGATACGTGCGAGCATTTTGCAATTTCGTGGGCTCTTAGAAGCCATGTGGCAGCCAGCCCTGCACAGCTGCCCCCCCCCCCCCCCCCCCCCTGTGGCAGCAAGCAGACTGGCTTCTAGAACAAGCATTGGAGCCAGAGGAACGTGGGCACAAATCCTAACAGCTCACCCACTACCTGAGGGGCCTCGGTGCATTTCCACATGCCCCGTGCCTCGGTTTCCCCATCTGTAAAACGGGAAGAACACTGCAGCCGAGGATTCGATACGATGGTGTGTGTGAAGTCCTCCCCGGCTCTAGGAATGGTCAGTGGTCAGCAGTGTCCCCGTTATTTCAGCGTCCCTGAGTGGTGGCTTTCTGGTCCGCTGAATCACCTCCGGGGCCAGGAAGCTCGCTCTTTTATGGGACAACCACGCGGCATTTGAGGGTCCAGGGGTGGGTGTCGGGAGAATGAGATGGCAGGCCCAGCTTTGGCACAGACACCCGGGTCCTTCCATCTCCCTAGGCCTCAGTTTCCCCAATCGTGAAGCAAGAGGATTGGCTCTGACTTTCCTTTCTGGTTTTGAGATTCCAGGATTCTGTGAATTCAGGTCAGCGCTACACTGTTGATCTCATATGTAATTATTTTTTCTCAGGATTACACATTCTTGAATAAAAATGAAATAAGACCTCCAGAACACTGATGAAATTCTCTTTGACCTGACATTAATATGCCGCATTCAAGGCAGGAAAATGAATCAGTAAGATTAAAGATGTGGGGGACCCAGGAGTGGAAGCGCCGGGCCGCGGCGAGGCGGCAGGGGCGGGAGGGAGGCTGTTTCCATGTATATTTATTTGTTCTGACATGAGTTCACGAAGCTGGTGCATATGTAATCTCACATAAACACGAACACCGGTGGAATGTTCCTCTGCTTGCATATGCGGCCCCCATCATCGGATCAGAGCCCTCTGACAAACGCCGGAGGCACTGGGCACTCCCAAACCAACGGCACCTGCTGAGGACGCATCCTTCTCGGAAGACTTGATTTGGGAGGTAAAGGTGGGCCGCCGGCGCCTAGAAGGGATTCTGATGAGGTGGGAGGAAGGAAACCGGGCAGGGACGGGGAGTGGGGGGGTCACAGCTGAGAGACAGGGAGCAGCTCTGCTCCCCTCCCCGCCCCAAGGGTCAGCAGGTCCCCGGGCTGGTCCAGTTCCCATTGTGCAGGTACCAGGAGAAATCCCCCGACCCTCCCCTGGCTGATGCCCCAGGCCCTCAGGCTCCAGGTGACCTGGTCCTGCCTGAAGATGGATCCTCCTTGAGGTGTGATGGAGCCAGAGGGCTTAGCTGTGCTCTCTGGGGGTTCCCGGAATGGGAAAGTCAGACCAGCACTGGCCTCTTCTCCTGCCTAGCTGTCTTTAAAGCTCAGCCTTGACCGAGCACAAGCCAGACAAGGCCAGTGTTAGGCCCGAGGCCTTGAGGGGGTAAAGGTCACCTCTGTTCTGCAGCTGGCATTCCTCCCTGTTCCTTGGGCAACAAGGGAGAGCAGAGAATGTGCAGGGGCGGGGTCCTGCAGGGCAGCCTGGGGGCTGGCTTCCAGAAGTTCACTAAGCTGGGTCTTCCCCGCAGGGCAGGGCAAACTTGGCCTGTGGGCAATAGGGGTGGGCCCAGAGGGTCAGTCATGGGATATGCTTCCAGGGGCAGAAGTGGATAGAGTTAGTGGAAGGCGCAGGGCGAGCCTGGCGGGGTGTGGGGTGGTCAGAGACCATCGTCCCACAGCAAGGGAACGGCCCTGGATGCCTCTTTAGGCAGGCTCTTCCTTTGGCTGCATTTGGAGCCCGCCCAGTGAGCGTGGGCAGGAGAGCATCAGGGCGCCCACCCCCAGGGTCGGCGCCGGGCATCCAACTCCTCTTACACTTTGTGCCCAGATGCCTCTCCCGTCTCACCCTAGTCTGAGTCAGATGTGGCTCCAGGCCAGTGGGAGCCCCATATGCAAAGTGCGGTCAACAAAGCCCACGACTCGGGGGGTTGCAGGCTGTGGGCACCACCCTGGGAAGGACCTGGCACAGAGCCCTCGGCCGGTGCTCCCCAGAGGCAGGGGCCACTCGGTGCCGTAGTCACGTTGTTGCTGTGGTTACCGGGTCCCGAGGGCCAGGACTGCTGGGCTCCTTCCAGAGGGAGGGCCTGCGGTGCTGGGCGCTCCGCGGAAGGGCTCCCGGGGGTCAGCAGGTGCCCGTGAGCAGAGCTGACCACAGCCGGCGCTCACGTGGAACCAGATGTTGCGTGGATCACCTGTGCGTGGCGCTCTGCTCCGGTGTGGGCTCACGAGTTGTACATTCCTTACAGATTTTAAAAGACCCGCCGGCCTGCTTCTCCCGTTGAAGATGTCAGGCTCAAAACCCCAAGTGAGAGCACCGTGTCCTGGCTGGGAGGCCTCCCCTCGGCTCCCCTGGTCAAACCCCACCTGGCCCACACCTCCAGTCACCGCTCAGAGCACGGAAGAACACACACGGAACAATGCAGTTCTAGAAAGTTCTCAAACACGGAAGCGAACCTCCTCGCTGATACCGTCATTTCCAGCCACCTTATCAAGAAACCCAGAGGCGGGTCTCACGCCGAATTCAGGGTCCCAGGCATGTCTCTGGGATCGGGGTCCCCTCCCCACTTTTAAATTAAGCAGAAAGCAATGTCAGAGTGGCTTCGGGGTTGAGGCTCAGAGACAGAATTTGCTGTTCTCATGGGGCACCTGTCAGGCCGGCGTCCAAGTTGCCTACGGTCTGGCCGGGAGGCAGAGGTAGTCCTGTCTCTGAATGTTTCCTGTAATTGCCTTTAAAAAAAAAAAAAGTTAATAGACTATTTTTTTAGATCAGTTTTAGGTTTACAGAAAAACTGAACAGAGAGTACACCGGGTCCCATACACACTTCCACCCGCTGTTTCCCTGTTATTTTATTATTCCTTTTTTTTTTAAAGTTTGCTTTGCTGGAACTCTTTTCCGGTTTTTTAGAAATGCGACTTTATTTTTTAGAGCAGCTTTCAGTTCACTGAAAAATTGAGCGGAAGGTACAGAGAGTTGCCTTATCCCCTCTGCCCCCCACATGTGCACAGCACCCCCACATCCGTGTCAGCAGCCCCCCAGAGTGGGACCCTTGGTACAGCTGATGATCCTACCCTAACGTCGTGTCACCCAGAGTCCACGGGGCACCTTGGGGCTCAGTCCTGGCCGTGCACAGCCCGTGAGCTTGGACAAATGCGCAGTGTTCCGTGCCCGCCCCCATCCCGTCCCGCCAGCGCCCCGCGTCCGTGTGGGGCGGGAGTTACAACCGAGATGTGGCTGCATCCTGCAAACATGAGTTGTGTAGGGTACTACTCTACACGTGTAAGCATCACAGTCAAATGCACTTTACAGCTGAGACACGTGTTCTGTCTTGGTTTGGCACGGTTCTCACGGCAGGAACCACAGCCCTAAACTCCGTTTTCTCCCTCCTTTAAATTTCCACGTGAACACCTGCCTCGTTAAGGGAAGGCACGAGGCTTACCATGAATCCCTAGGAATAATGCAGGGCCAGGGCTGGACCCAGCTCCATCAGAACACAGTCTTTGTGGGAAAAGGACGTGTTCCCGGGGAGCAGAGTCAAGGCCCCAGACCGAACTGTCTGGACCCGCTGTGGAGGGCTTGCCCAGAGGGGACACCCATTCTGCCACATGGTACTTCTGCCTCCCTGCTGCCCGCACTCCCCACTCTGATCCCCTCGGACCCGCATCCCTGCTGCCCGCACAGCCCTCTCTGATCCGCCTCGGACCCAACCCTGCTGCCCGCATGCCCCGCTCTGATCCGCCTCGGACCTGCAAGGGCCTGTCAGGGACGTGGTCGCTTTCACAGGGGGGCTGTGCTTCGTGTCTGGGGCCAGGCAGGGGATCAGAGGTGGGGGAGCCGAGCTGGAGGCTGTTGCCTCAGTCTGCTCAGCCCCCAGGTCCCTTCATCAGCAGCAGCGTCCTTCAACGGCTGCTTGCTTCTGGAATCCATCTTTCTGCTGCCCTTGCCTGGCTGGGGCCAGCACATGGTCCGAGCGAGGCTGACCACATTTCCCTCCCCACAAACCGAGGCTGCAGCCGACAGGTGCAAAGGTGGGCGGTGGCTGGAGGGGGTGTCCCTGGCAGCGACCCCCCTCTGGAGAGTGCCAGTGGCGGTCTCTGCTCCCAAGATCCCTGAGTGGCCCCAGATCCTGACCCTTCTGTGCCAGGATCTCCCATGTTCCTTGGACACTGTGAGCTGCCTGTGACCTGTCCGCAAATCCACTGCCAGTCGTTTAGGCTGTGGGCTTAGGCTGGTCAGCATTGGCCTCTATCGCTGGCAACGCAGAGCCGCATAGAGGACTCTGCTGTCCTCGCTGGACTTAGCAGGAAAGAGAGGTAGATCGCTCAGTGACATCAGCCCTGGGAGTGACATCAGCGCCAGGAGTGACATCTGTCTCCTGAGTGACATCGACCCTAAGAGTGACATCTGTCTCAGGAGTGATGTCAGCCCCTGGGAGTGACATCAGCTCTGGGAGTGACATCTGTCTCAGGGGTGACTTCAGTCCCTGGGAGTAACTTTGGCCCTGGAGTGGTGTCGACCCCGGGAGTGACATCTGTCTCTGGAGGGAAAGGAGCCCCTGGGAGTGACGTCTGTCTTAGGAGTGACATCTGGGAGTCATGTCAGCTCCTTGGGAGCCCCTGGGAGTGATGTCAGCCCCGGGGAGTGACGTCAGCCCAGGAGTGAGGGCGCATGTGTCCAGAATCTCAGGCTTGGGTTGGGCCACCACGCCTCCCTCCTCCCAGGAACACAAGCAGGCAGAGCAGGGGCCTGGGCTTTCATGGAGGCCAACTGCAAAACCTGTCTTTGTGGTTCAAGACGCATCTGTTACTAGTCCTTGCGGCTGTCTCTCTACGCCCCTACCAGACAGCTCTCAACAGTCGGCTTTTGTGGTCTTGTCGACAGAACGTGCCGGAAGATGGATTGAACAAGCCGAATGCTCCGGCACAAACCCCAGACACGCAAGGTCCCTCGGGATGACTCCATTTCCCCATGTCCCCTCGCCACTGGGGGACACCCGTGTCCTGGGGGCGGTGGGGGGCCCTTCCCATCTACGGCCATGTCTGGCAAGGCCAGCCTCGCGCGAACCCCTGAGCCGCGCTGCTCACACCAGCCAGCGTGGGAGAGAGCCCAGGTTTGCCCTTGGAGAACAGAACGGGGACTCTGGGCTGTGCAGAGATCCGTTCCTTAGGAAGATGGATGCCTTTGCGTCGGGGTGCCCTTGCTATCTGCGCGGAAGCCAAGACACGTGTAAAAGGCCTTTAAGGGCCCTCATTTACATGGCCGGTGCAGAGCCCGCAGAATCTCGTATTTCACTGTTTACCGCAGGCCAGCGCGGGAGCCTACCCCTCTCGGCCCTGCGCATCATCAATCTCGGGCCGGAGCAGGCTGGCCGATTGCATTTGCTCCCCCTGACGTGCCCCATGGCCAGGCTGAAGAGCATCTCGTCTGGCTTTTTCCATTTTCCTCCTAACAGTGTCAATATTTTAACAAATCCAAGTACTGTATCAACTGGGGGCGGTTTCCAGGAGACGGGCCGTGCTCTGCACGCTCCTGCGTGGTGATGAATCCAGTGGCCCATGACTCACGGACTGGGGGGTCTCCCAGCCCTGCTGCACCCCTCCCGGGGCCACGAGGGCAGCGAGCTCCTCATCTGGGAGCCCAGGGGTTTCTGTACCCCCCTCAGTGGGGCTCGTGGTACCTAGTGACCCGGCTGGTGCTTGTGGGCTTACTGCCTCCAGTGCTGGGCTCAGGGAGATGCTCAGAGGGACGCGCACACACACACACACACACACACACACACACACCCGGCGCTGGCTCCCTCCTGGGCGGGCGGCGGGGGGCTCCAGGGCCCCGGGTACATGCGCTGCAGGCCGCAGACGGGACCCAGCTCAGGGGTGGTGCACCAGCCTGGACCCGGGAACGGAGGTCCCAGCGAGCCAGTATGGTTGGTTCCTGAAGAACCTGGGGCCCTGGGAGGTGAGGTGGCTTGGCTGTGAGGCACGGCGGCCCCAAGAGAGTTGGGACTTGATGCCATGCCATGTGCCCCCTGGTCTGTGTGTCAGCTGGGTCTGCCGAGAGGGTTCCCACTGCCACTGGGGCCTTTGGAGACACCAAGGAGGAGGCCCACGGCCGCCTGAGCCCCTGGGACCTGCAAGGGTTTGCTGATCAAGGATGGGAGGTGCGCTGCCTGTTGATAGGACAGAATGGAGAAGGTCCTCCCCTGAGTGTCTCCTGCGTTTCTTTCTGCTGCCAGGCTCTGGCCCATACTCACGGCGGGTCTGAGACCTGCTCCCCACCGAGGAGGTGCACCGACGTGCCGTTGGCGCTCAGTGATGAGACATGTGTGCACAGGGCCTGGCTGTGGCCTCTCCCACTTCCCAGGATGAGATCTTGAGTCTAAAAGGAGTAGAAAAGACAGCAGATGCCCAGGGCAATGAGGTCATGTCCACAGGGTCAGCGGCACGGAGAGAGGGCAGGAAGGGCCTCGGTCGGCAGAGCACGAGGCTGGCAGACGCAGATGAGCCCGTCGTTCCCATTTCACAGGCGGGGAACTGAGGCAACTCGAGACCGCCAGGTTCTCAGGGAGACCTCGGGGACTCCTGTGACAGGGTCACACCTGTCAGGGCAAGGCCACGGCCTCAGGCCTCTGGCCTGGGTTCTCACTTCCTAGCCGCATACTTGACTGGAGCAACCGGGCCTGCTCGCCGGGAGAAAGGAGATGCAAGTGTGTTCTGTTTGTTTTTATTTCACGTTGCTCATTAATTAAAACATTGCTTCCAGGAAACGTATAAGCAAGGCTCAGTGTCCACAATATTTTTTTTTTTTTGATGTTTTCTGTCTTTTGTGGGACCGTTGGGATGAACTGAAACAATGAGTCAGTATCCAAATGTCACACTTGGCTGGGGAGATGGTTTCCATACGAGTACATGTGTGAATCCAAAATGCAACAACAAGTCGAAACCCTCCATGCCCGCGGGAGTCCAGAGCAGCAGCTTTGCACATTCGCAGTGGGCGATCACAGGCCCTGAAAGGTTGGGTTTCAATCTTGCACGACGCCCACTTTTCCCCCTTTGGGGTCGTTCCCAAGCACAGCACTTCCCAAAGCCTGCTCTGTGGGACCGGCTGGGGATTTATCAGCTGCAGAGGCCCCGAGGCTTTCGGGTTCCTCTCGGGGCACAGGTGGGGTTCCCCGTGGCCATGGGCCTTGCTCTGGCCGATGAGACTGGCGCAGGGGGTGAGAGTCACTTCCAGAAAGAAACATGAAGAGCTGGAGTGCGGGTCCCCCTCCTGTGTGGGGACTGCGGGGGTGTGAGCAAGGATGGACCTCCACCCCGGGGTCCCCGGGGTCCCGCCGGTCGAGCTCCTCTGCCGACCCACCCTGCACACAGCAGGCCTGAGGGCCTTGGGGGCCGTGTACTCTGGAGGCACAGCCTGGCCCAGCCTGAGGGACACGCGAGATCCCGTCGAGGGAGTCTGACACCGTACCTGGGAAACGGTGGGTTACCCCGAGTCCATCGGGGCGGAGGGTGTCTTCGGGCCCCTACAGTCTACACTAGCTGAGCATCTGAGACAATGCTCCCACATTCCTCGACCGCAGGTCTGCATTGGGCCCCAGGTCGTCTGACTGGACCTTCCTGTCGCCCTTGGGGACCAACCATCAGCATCACTTTACAGAGAAGCAAGTGTGGGTCACAGAGAGGGAGAGACTTGCCCGGGCTCACCCCGGGTAGAGCCACGGGCAGCATCCTGGCCTTGCCCCCACGAGGTGCTCACCTTGGGCTGTGTCACTCTGGGCTCTTCCGGGTTCTGTGGCCGAGTCACCCTGCCGGCCAAGGGACCCAGGTGAGGTCTGATTTCTGACTCCACTCCTGGGCCACCGGGCTGATACAGACCACAGTGATGTCATCATCTGAAGCAAAATGGGGAAGTCCCAGGGCGGCTGAGCGAGAGGCAGGGCCATCAGATGGACAGGAGGGTGGACTCCGCAGGCTCGGTGCCCCAGCACGATGGAGCTGCTGGAAACATGGCGGGCCGACCCCTGCTTCCAGCACCCAGGCACGGCCAGGCCGGACAGTGCGTCACTGCGGGGGTGCTGATGATGGAGACTGTGTGTGGGGAAGCAGCAGACAGCCTGTTCACTCTGGGGTCCGCTCTGTGCCCTAACGTTCGTCCAGCCCGGGGCCTGTCCTTGGCCAGGACCCTGCAGGCCTGGGGGATGCTCTGCGGGGACAGTAGCTCACAGGACCCTGGCTGCCCTCTGGCTCTGCCGGCTTTGAGATGACCTTCCCGCTGGAAGGGGCTTCGGGGCAGCTGTCGCTGGGCACACAGGGTCCACCAACCTCCCGCAGGTGAGCCGTCCTGAACAGGTGTAGCTGCCAGGCAGTGGGGGGCTGCGCAGTCTCCGTGTTCCTGGATACCAGGATGGCAGCCTCCACCTGGGGACTGCATTTGCCCGAATCCCAATGTCTGGGCAGCAGGGGATCGGACGCTTATCTGTCCCAGGTGAGGCGTGGGTGGGGGCGAGGGCCAGTTGTAGAAGGTGCCACTGAGTGTGACTCACAGTGGAAGCACGTTTATGGGGCGGAGGAAGAGTGTTCACATGTCCAGGCACCTGAGCTCATCGGCGCTGAGTGGGGGAAAGGGCCGTCCCAAAAACGAGCCAGGTAATGACCAGGAGGACCATGAAACCCTGCGGGTTCCAGCACACAGATCCGTCTGTCTGCAGAGCTGGTGGGGAAGTGGCCCCCGCGGGCCCTCTGTGGCCTCCTTCCGCCTGGGGCTGGGTGCCCTGGGTTTCAGGCTGACTTGCCTGGCTCCCCTGTGCTAAGGCGAGATTGGGAGCCAGCGTCCTGGCTGGGGTCCCTCCTGTCCCGCTGTGAGCTCTTCTGCTAAAGGGTCAGGCTGATCACGGGCAGGAAGACCAAGACGCAGCTCCAGGGCTCCACAGCAGACCCCGAGTCCAACTGCGCAGTGGGATATCCCGGGGTGGTGGGAGCAGGATGCTGGCGGCGGTGGCCGGGCCGCACTCTGCTCCCACCGCTGCGTGGGCCGCGCCTCCAGCTTTGGCTGCCCTGACCTGGGGGCTCTGGCCATCCTGCCCGGCCACGGAGTCCACGTGAACTCACACAATCTGTCCTGTGCTGAGCCTGGGGCTCCCCAAAGCCCGGAGGCTTGTCTCCAGGGGCTCTCAAGTCCCACGGGCCTGCCACAGCCCACCTGTAGCCCTTCTCAGTTGAGGATCTTGTCACTTGAGCAAGAACAGTGACATGTTGAGCTGCCAGAGGGCCAGAGCCATGTGACAGCCTGCCTGGCCCTTCAGCAAAGTCACTTGCCTGGGGAGAAAGCGCCCGGGGACGAGGTCTCCTTCCAGTTGCTTCCAGAGTGGCTGCCAGACAGAGCTCTGGGAGAAGGAGAATTCTGACCCCAGGGCAGCCTCCGCAGGACCGCGGCTGGGATTCGAGGCCCTAGCGGCTGGGTCTCAGCGCCTATCTTCAGGAGCGAGCCCAGACAGCAGCTCAGACCCGGGGGCTGCCGAGTGGGTAGCAGGGGGCAAAACAGCTCGACGGGGCAAGAAGAGTCCATTCCCCTCCACTCTGGTGGTGGGAGCCACCAGCCATCCTCCTGTGGTCAGTCCAGATGGGCTGCACGGAGGCGGAGACGGAGAGGAGGCTCTGTACATGCGTGTTAAAGCAAACAGCTGATAGGCATGTCCTCTGTGCCAGGTAGCATGGTCACCAGAGTGAGCAAAGGTCCTCCTGTCATGGAGCTCACCTCTAAAGCAGAGGAACCAATAAAACCCAGCAACGTGCTATGGCTTTCCCGGGTCAGTTTGGAGCGGCACCGTGGCGTCTGCACTGGGTGCCCATCCTGCTGTCTCAGACGCCCCGGGCTGGGGCAGCCCCGCCGCCAGGCCCCGCGTGCTGAGGCGCAGGCCAGCAGCCACGGGAGTCCGCCTGGGGGACCACGCCCACACCCGCAGCTGGGACAGCCCCACGGCCAGAGACCTGAGCCCGGACCCCCAGGAGGCTCCTCCCCGATTCCTGACCCACGGTAACTGAAATCCTGAGTGTTTTTGTTGTCTCCTGCAGCTAAGATTTGGGGATAGTCTGTCCCAGTTCTTGCAGGACTAGGTAACTGATACCACCCACCAGACAGAGATGCTAGGAGGACCAGCGGGAGGGGGAATGTGGAAGCTCAGCTCCAGCTGGCCCCCGGGCCTCGTGGCCGGCGTGGTTGTGGTGGCTGATGTGGCCAACGTGGCTGTCGTGGCCGCCGCGGTGCGCTCCTTACACTTGTTAATGCTTGCTAACCGAGACCCCAGTGTCAGCCGCCCCCTCTCTTCTGCAGCGTGGCTCGGGAATTTGGGTGATTTCCAGAGCAGATGCGGAGGTTTTATCAGGAGCTGTAACCGGGATGCTGCCTTTGGACGAAGCTGGGGACACTTACCAGTGGCCGCGGGGGACGGCAGTGGCTCTGCTCTACATGTTCCATCTCCCGCCTCCGCGAGGATGCTCAGGGCCTGGAGTCTGCTCCCTTCGGAGCCGGAGGAGGCAGAAATTGAATTAGTCTGCACGTTCGGGCTGCTGATGGTTTTACTCACAGCCACTTCACTTGCTCATTTTTAATCTCCCCTTCCATTTTTAAATAGCTGGCTGCTAAGTACACCTCAAGTGCACATTCCAGGCCTGGTGGCCAGGCTCCTTCCCAGCCTGACCCCCTCTCCCGCGCTTCCCCTCCAGCCAGTGGGAAGGAGGGCTGCAGCCCCGCAGAGAGCCCAGGAGAGTGGGCAGCGAATCTAGCAAACGGCTGGGGGACGGGTCGGAAGGGAGTGCGGGGGACCCAGCATGCATGGGAGACCGCGTGCAGGGACGAGGCAGGGTCCTGGGGGCGGGTCTCAGGCAGGCATCGGCCTGGACTTGGGCTCTGGCGGCTGCAGGGGCCGTGGGCGGGGCAGGAGGGAGCACGCCCCCAGGACGGTGCACTGCCCAGGCCCCGCCTGGCCTGGCCGTGAGCCCCCCAGCCCCCACCCCGCCGCTCCTCAGACCACTCCGCTCTCCAGACATGCTGGCCGGGGTCTGGGTGGGGTGGTCCTGCCCCATGCCAGTCCTGGGACAGCTTGGGGCATTGATAGCTTCTCCCTGAGGAACATGGACCTCAGATGCCCTGCTCACAACCAACCCACGTGTAGGGCACATATTCGGAATTAATGCTACTTTTTATCTTTTTAAAGCACTAGATGGTCCCTAATAAGAGTTGATTCATTTAGGAAGGCACATTCCTTGATTTAAAAACGGATATGTGTCCAGATAAGAAGATTAAAGGGGAGGTTGGCGTCCCGCCTTGTCTGACGTGGCCGCAGGGTCAGGGTGTCCTGCTGGGCCGGGGTCTGGGGAGGGGGCGGCTCTCCTAGACCGCATAAGACCGAGGCCTACGCTGCATCCCCGCCCAGGCCCTGCCTTTCTCACCACGTTTCCACCTGTTAACAGACGGGGCTATTTTTAACCAGCCAGCCAACACCTTTGTGGTTCTGTATTCTTCATGTTGAAAACCACATCTGAGGGGGAGTTAGGGCTCCTTAATACCATGGAAATCTGGGGCAGCTCGTGCAGGAGGAGGAGGAGGAATTTCAAAGGGAACCCCAAAGATGGGCTTTGGGGGACCCAGCAGGCACCGCAAGAATGGATCGCACTCTGTGCGGCTTTGGTGTCCCGGGAGGATGGGTGAGGACCGGTATCCCACGGGGTTGTGCCCTCCTGCGGGCTGTTCTGGCGTTCCAGGGCAGGCCGGGAAATGATGGCGTCCCCAGCTCTGGACTCTGGATGGGGAGAGTGGAGGGCACTGAGTCCCGAGACTCACTTCTTCAAGAATAAAGATGACAAGCCGCCCTGGTCCTGAGGAGATGCACCTAAGAGTGTCCCCGTGGCCAGATTCCTTCCCCTGTTCCTGATCAGGGCCCAGACAAGCCCCTGACGCCAGCCCCAGATGCGCTGGCCCTCACTGCAAAGCTGCACCCAGCCGGGGTGCCCACCAACCCCCCGATGCCTAGATATTGATGCCCTCACAGGATAAGCCCAAAGGGGCCTGGGCTGCTGCTGGAGGGGGTGAGCAACCTGTCTCAGGGGTGCAGAGAAAGCGGTGCTGGCCCTCCTTCTGGAAACATGGTGCAGAGAGTTTGAGCATCACAAGGAGTGATGTGGAGTGGCAGGGGCAGGGAACAGGGGATGGGGGATGGGTCTGACCTGAGTGCCCTCAAGTGCCTTCCCAGCCCTGGACTCAGGAGGACCCAGACTTTTGGAGCCCTGAAAAAAATGAGAAAATCTAATAATAGAAGGCTGAACTCAGAACCCCACCCCCACTCCAAATAAAAAGTCTCCTGCTCATACCTTTCATGGGGATGAGCCCAGTCTTCAGAACAATATCAGGATTCAAGGGCATTAAGTGATGTGCATACAGAGGGCTGTCCATAAATGCTTGTTGAAAGACTTCCTACCATTGACAAAACCCCGGTGAGTTTTCTATTTAGATAAATATGGGGGATGACCTTCCTTCCTGGAATACAGTCCCTCCTTTCTAAAATGGACAAGTCAAGAGGTTTCTTCCAGACTGTCTGCAGACGGGGCAAGGCCCATGCCCCTCATCCTTGTCCCCACACCCCGGCCCAGCAAGCAGTAGGGCCCCATGTAGGGTGTGGAGCTGGGCCCTGTGACACTGGGTGACCGGCATCCTCGATGGTGTGGGAGACTGCTCTGTGGCCAGGCCACTCTCCAGGGCAGCTGTCCCTCACGTCCTAACCCAGCCAGAGGCCCTCCCAGCCTGGGGCCTCCCCGCATTTCCAGGGGGATGGGTAGGGGTTGGGGAGGAAGAGGGCCAGAGACTCTAACCACCTCCACCTGGAAAGACCGCTCACTCTTCATTGGCTGGAACCAGTCTCGTGACCCACGCACCTGGTCTTCCACCTCCCCAGCCCCAGGAGGAGGACTTTGAAATGGGATCTGATGACAGGAATGACTGCTCCGCCCCTTACATTTATCATAAATGAGCTAACAAAGGACAGCTTGCTGGAGCCCAGTCGTTGGTGGTCGGACAATGGCCGAGAAAGCCAATGGTGATTTAGATGATGTTTAATTCTGGGAGGGCGTTGTCGGTCCAACACCTACCAGACGCCTTATTACACTTCACTGAATCCCTATTTAGGGCAATGGTTAAAAGGCGTCTCGGAGCCAGGGAGCCGGCGCTGGGCGGTAGGTGTCTGGCTGCGCCTGGCTTCCTGGAGAGGCATCTTGTGATCACGCAGCCCGCCCGGGGTGATGGATTGCCCCCAGGGAGCACGGCCAGCCCTGGGCAGGGCCCAAGGAATGAGGCTGTAATGATGGATGACCCGAGGAGGCTGGTTTAATTTCCCACCATCACCTGCCACTCCGAGGCCGTCCCCAGCGGTGCCTGCATCACTTCCCATGCTCTGTCCATCCATCAAGTAAACAGGAGGTCACAAGTGCCTCTCATTTTACTGTTGGGGGTGATCTCGTGCTGGGCGACGGAGGGAGGGTGGTGGGATGCATGCCTTCTCTGAAGCAGAGGTGGGAGTTCAGCAAAAGAGAAAGAAAGCTGTCGTTGGACACAGCATCTGGTCCAGGATGGCCAGTACAGTGGGGAAGGGCAGGGGTTTATTTGCCTAGACCCTGAGGTGTACTCAGTCCTGGCGGGGCCCCGTCCTGGGTCCCGGCTAGCTCCTGCAGGCCCTCCCCGCTGCCGGGGACACAGCTCAACCAGGACATTGTCCAGAACTGCCAGATAATTGCACGATAGGGCCGAACCCTCCCTCCCGGCCAGGCTTTCCTCCTTCCCCATGTTGCTGTTCCAGAAAGGACACTGTTTTCCCTCCCCACCCACCCCACCCCTGCCTGGTAGAGGGGTTGCATCCGTGTGTGTTGTTATGTGTGTGTTGCTGATTTCTCTTTGTTGGCAGAGAGCAGCCCGGGAGAGCAGAAGGACGGCCCATATGTTGGTGACAAAGCTGTCTCGTCGCTGTCAGGGACCAGTGCCCTGCTCCCTCCCGCCAGACCCCTCTGTCCTGGGCCCTTCTTCGGAGCCCCGCACGCTGACCCCCTGCAGGGTCCCCGGCCTTGGTAAGTGCTTGATCGTCTGGGCAGGGCAGGCCTTCGCCTCTCCCTTAGCACAACGCCACCAGCTCTGTTGCCCACGATGATCCATCACACAGCTGGCCTCAGCCTGCCACACTCCCGTCCCCGAAGTGTCATTGCCAGCCTTTAAAAATAGCTTTATTGTTTCCTTCTGACTATAAAACTAATCCATAGTGATTGCAAAAAAAAAAAAAAAAAGGTCAGAAAATTCAGAAAGCCTGAAGAAGGAAGATCTGACCCCCACCAGCTGCCACCCATTCTCTGCAGAGAGACGCACGCATCTGGACCCATGGAACAGCTCTGTGCATACGTGATTATAACTGCTCCGGGGACACTGGTCCACATCCACGGATGTCACGCCACGTGGTCACTCTCACGGCTACACCAAGTCATTGCTAAGAGCCCGGCACTGGAATCAGGCTGGGCATGCCGTGGGTGCAGCAGGGAGCCCTGTGAGCCTCCGTCTTGCGTTTGGAAACACGGACCGACGACAGTCCCGACCATTGAGCATGGTTCCCCAGCTTCGGGGAGAAAAACTCCTTTGTGCACAGGGTTGGGCTTGGACTTGGTGCCCGGCCGGCATCCTCTGCACCCTGGCTTCTGCTGGCCTTGCCACCTTGATTCCTCACTTGGACCCTGAGGTCAGTGCAACCCGTCCCGTTAAAGGGCCCACGAGAGGTTTTCCGCTTTCCTCTGTCGACGACACAGCAGCAGTCCTGGGTCTCTGCGGCGCTAAGATCACTTCCCTGCAAGAGTTATTGGTCCCCACGTCCCTCCTTGTCCGATCCTGGTTCCTGAGCGTGTTTGGGGAGCAGATGCGGAATGTCTGACGTGGCTCTCAGAAAGCATTGCTCGGTGCCCGGAATTTGCACACAGGCCATGCAGCCCAGGGTGGAGGGGCTGGCCAGAGGCCCAGGCCAATCCGAAGCCCCCGCCTGGACCGCAGGGCTCCTCGTGAGCTGCGAGGCAGACCCAGGCCCACACTGCCGCCGTCATCCCGGACGATTCCTGGAAAGTGCTCCCAGCTAGCCTTCTTCCAGGCAGCAAACGAGACCCCGGGAGAGGGCACAGGGCCTCCAGCCTCCAGCCTCCCACTCCCTCTCTCCAGGGCAAGGGGACGGCTGGCTCTGGGCCGGGCGTGAAGAACACGGTGGTCCACACGTGTCCTGGCCGCTCCCGAGGGATGGCACTTGCCGTCCCTCACATACGAGGGAACTGACTGTGGTGAAAGAAAAGCCCTTGGCTGCCTCCGTGAGAAACAGCTTCCACTCTGGAGGTTGCAGCCTCAGGCCGCTCCTCCTAAGAGGGGCATCAGCCCGCGAGGACCCGGCTCATACACCTTGCCGAACAGTGGCACATATTGGTGCGTGTCACCAGGCTCTGCATCCTGAATGGAGCCCATGGGCCCCCTGGCGCTCAGGCCGCTTGACCACACCCGCCCCTGGCCTTCAAGCCAGCCCTCCGGTGCTGCCGGCCCCATTACAGCGGGTCAGCAGCGGGGATCCCCAGGGTGGAGAGGCCCAGGCGGGGCTGCGGGGGCTCTGGAAGGGCTGAACAGTGCCCTGTACTTAGCTGGCCCCTGTGGCCTGCCCCCAGGGCCCTGCCTGCCCCCCGGGACCCCGCCTGTCCCCCAGGACCCCACCTGTCCCCGGGACCCCGCCTACCCCTGGGACCCCTCCTGCCCCCGGGACTCAGCCTGCCCCCGGGACCCTGCCTGCCCCTGAGACCCAGGCTGCCCCTCGGACCGCCCCCGCCCCCGGGGCCCCCTGTCCCCCCTGGGCCCCCCCCTCCCCC
>NC_058415.1:91433671-91487961 GCF_002201575.2 Neomonachus schauinslandi | reverse complement strand
CCCGGGACCCCTGCTTGCCTGCCCCAGGACCCCACTGCCCCCGGGATCCTGTGTGCCCCCTGGGACCCCACCTGTTCCGGGACTCAGCCTGCCCCTGGGACCCCCACCTGCCCCCGGGACCCTGCCTGCCCCCTGGGACGCTGCCTGCCCCCAGACCCCACCTGCTTAGGCCTGGCTCTCTCCAGGTGCCCACAGACAGAGGCCACGCCGCAGACAGAAGCAGCGCAGGCTCGTGGCAGAAATCTTCAGCATCACGCGGCCACCCCTCCTTCCAGATGGGTACCAGCGAAGGGTGGAGTCATGAACGAGAAACGTCCGACTGAGGAATGGCTGGCCTGTGGCTCTGGGGCCCTGTTACACCGTGGTTCCCCCTATCGCCAGGCTCAGGGAGGGGACCGTGAGCCAACCCACGGACCTGCTCTGTCAGGAGCCACCTCTCCGGCTCTTCTTGGCACTGTCATTCAGCCCCGGGGGCCTGGGCTTCTCGCTGAGCGCTGACCCTGGCCTGGGGCAGAGAGCGCGGCTGGCACGGTCTCTGCCCCCAGGGGCGTGTCCGGCCCACCTGGAGACACCAGGCCGGCAGGTGTGTCAGCAGCACGTGGCGATGTTTGAACCCCATGTATGAACCTGCGCCCTGGGGACACACGAGGGCAGCTGTGATCAAGCCTGGAGCCGTGACATCCAGCTCAGCCTTGCCATCTGGTGTATCCCGAGGACAGAAGCTGTTCTTAGTCACAGCTTTGGGGCCATAGATGTGCGGATGGTTCACTTATGCGTTGATGGTCTTGCAAACGGTGCCACCCTTACTTGTCCTGCCTCGAAGAGGCAGATTGTGTCCCACAGAGAGACAGAGACACAGAGACAGAGAGCTAGAGAGAGGGGGATGGGGTGCGGTGAGAGACCAGGACACTGGCAGCTGAGCTGGGACGAGGCTTGTCTACCTGGGATGCCAGGTGCATCCTCACCGCTGAGGTCCTCTCTCCAACAAATCCTGCCCTGTGACAAACCACATTGGGCGGGTCCTACTTCCCCAGAGCTCGCGCCACAGGGGGGAAACATAGTAACCAAGGACCCCACATCAGCTTTTATGGAAATAATCACAGAAAACATCTTTTGCTTTTTATGGGATTTTACGGTTTCAGAGAAAGAGCACGAGTGGTTTGGGCGCCTGGACAGCCCCGACCGCCCTAATGCAAGAGCGTGCGTTTCTTAGGAGCAAGGACAGGCTCCCGTGGTCTCCGTGCAGCGGCCAAAGTCAGGAGATGGTAGTTCGCGCCGTCGCTTGTCCACACCCAGCTAGGGCCTGGCCTTTCTGGCGGAGAAACCCCGGTGAGGTTGGCTCTGCCCAGAGCCTCATCTCCGGAGGCAGATGCTGTCTCTCCAAGAAATTCAGGGAAGAAAAAGCACATCTCCACTGCTGACCCGCTGGGCCCTTGGGCAAGTTCCCACCTCTCCGAAACTCCGTTCCCTCATCCAGAAAAGATGCCTCGTAGGGCTGTGGGAGTTGAAAAGGAGGGCGCGTGTCTAGAGCCAGCCCAATGCCTGGGGCCATGTGTCCGGCGACTTTGAGTTTCTCAGCAAAATGGTCTCCACTCCTCCTTCAGACGGCAATTCCCACCCAGAATCGGGTCCTTTGTCTTGAGGGACTTTCTTCCACGTCTGCTAATCACGCAGGTCTGTTCTCATCTGCTGTGTGTCCCATGGAAAAGGTTGGGGTCCCTGGGCAGATGCACCAGTGAGGGGAAGGAGCCTGCCGTGCAGGAGATCCCGGTAAGAGGGGGATACGTCTAAGAGCAAGTGGGAGCCACAGAAGGCGACAGGGCAGGGAGGAGCCTGAGCATCCATGGTGGGTCCATTTGGATGAAGAAGCTGGGCTCTGCTCCCGGCCCTTCCCCCGGGAGCTCCTGGCCGCTCACTCCAGGTACTCACCTGAGCCTCCTGGCCCCAGGGTGCACAGCTTCATGGAGGGTGTTTTTTTCCAGGCAAAAGGAACCCAAGACCTTTGGATGTGAAAGATTTATGGGCTCTGTCTCCAGGCCTCACAGGCCTTTCATCATCCGTGACCAAGGTGCCCCATCTCCACCGGCGCACACGGCCCTCCCTTCCCAGAGTGACCCCTGAGACCGAGCTCGACTTGGGGCATGGAGTGATGGATGGGTCCAGTTCCCAAGCTCTTCTGCTCTCTGGTGCTGCTGTCGGGGCAGGAGGGCGCAGGCCACACACTCCCCGTGGCCTCGCAGACCTTTGCTGGTCCTTCCAGACCGGGGGCCCAGCCCCGGCCTGCTGGCTCCTGAGACCCCTCCCGTGGCGGTCTGGGGCTGCCCCCACCCTCCTGTGGCTGCACTTGTCGTGGGGACAAGAGTTGGAGGAGGAGGTGCTTGGAGCTGGAGCTTCACACCGAATCTCGTGTGTGGGTCCTTCCGTCTCCTTCTCTAAGTGCCTGAAAGCGGGCTGCAGACCAGGTGACAGCCATGCTTGTGGCCAGGCTGTGTGGTCTCTGCAGAGTCAGGGCTGAGGCCGTGGCTCCCGCGCAGGGCAGGCCGTGAGTGGCCACCACATATGCCTGTGGGATGGGCTGGGATGACGCGCCCAGGTGAAGCCCGGACACGCGGCTGTGTCATTCCGGGTGGATCATCGTCCAGGGAAAGGACTCACTGTTCAGAGGCCCGGGTGAGCAGTGGCCCCAGCTCAACTCTTTCCGGGACGGGGTCAGCTTGCCGATTCTGGGCGCTGTGACCCGGCTCTATGCCTGGGTCATACTCGGAGGCCATGACATGAGGTCGATGGACCCCACTGGTACCTCCCCTGGGGGTTAAGAACTTGCGAGGTGCCGCCCCCTGGGACACCCTTAGAACCCGAGGAATAGAGAGGGGGTGCTTCTCAGTTCCAGACGTCCCCGGGAGGCAGGGGGCCCCGGCCCAGTTACTGCGCTTGTGAAGCTGTTCAAGCCGCCGGCCTGGAGCTGGGGAAACGTTATCTGAGCCCGGCGTCCACACACTGCTGAGGATTTGTCCCGGGGCCCGTGTCCGCAGTCTGGGATGTGCACAGGCTGCTGTGAGCATCACTCCCCAGGCGCCCCAGCCACGGCCAGTGTCCCAGCGAGGGCCCCTGTCTGGGCCCCTCTGATCCGCTCAGCAGCGGCCCAGGCCTGGCCGCCAAAGGGACTCCGTACGGGCTGCTGGCCTGCATCGACGGACACGTTCCCGCCGAGGGGAGGAGACAG
This sequence comes from Neomonachus schauinslandi, assembly GCF_002201575.2. Taxonomy (NCBI): domain Eukaryota; kingdom Metazoa; phylum Chordata; class Mammalia; order Carnivora; family Phocidae; genus Neomonachus; species Neomonachus schauinslandi. The sequence continues at coordinate 91,484,738 of NC_058415.1, read as the reverse complement.
GGCTGGCGTGCAGAGGGCGCACGCTGGAGCTTGGCTGACCGGCTGCAGTGACACGGAGGTCCATTGCCACTGCATGGGCCACCCCCACCTGGGCAGCAGCCCTGGAGGCGGACGGCAGAGGCGACCGGCAGCCGCGCTCTTTCTCCAGATAGCGCCTCGCTCCGCTTTGGTGACCCGAAGGCCTTCGGAAGGGTTTGTGCCCCCTGCCCGCGGCGCCGGGTCACTCCCCACCTGTCCAGGGCCGGGCGCAGGGGCTTGGGGCTCAGTCGGTGAAGCGTCTGCCTTCAGCTCGGGTCATGATCCTGGGGTCCTGGGATCAAGTCTCGCATGGGGCTCCCTGCTCAGCGGGAAGTCTGCTTCTCCCTCTGCCTCTGCCGCTCCCCCTGCTTATGCTCTCTCTCTCCCACTATCTCTCTCTGTCAAATAAATAAAATCTTAAAACAAAACCCTGCTGTAGGCATGTCTGGAGGCTGTTCCTGGGTGCGGTTAGCATTTGAATCAATGCACTGCCTAGAGCTGACCCCTGTCCAGTGGGGGTGGGCCTCGTCCAACCCGGTGCCGGCCTCAGCAGACTAACAAGGCAAAGGAGGAGGGGAGCGTTCGCCCTCTCTGCCTGCCTGTCTTCATGCTGGGCACCGGGCCCCTCAGCTTGGGCTGCACTGGGACGGACACCGTCCATTCTCGGGGCTTAGCTTGCGGACCGCAGACCTCGGGCTTCTCGGCCTCTGTAACTGCGTAATGAATCTCTCCAGACACACCTCCAACTGGGTTTGCTTCCCCCAGTAACGCAAGGAGCTCGGAGGCATTGGCAGGAGGGGGTGGGGGGCCAGCTGGGCAGAGGGTCCCAGCAGGGGAGCCCACCGCCTGCCAGTGGGAACAGCGGCCTCCCTGACTCTGCCTGCCCTTCCCTGGCCAGTTCCCTTGGGGCAAGATGGGTGCCACGGGCACGGCCAGGGATGTTCTGAGGATTGAACGACATTGTCCAGGGGCCAGCGAACTGTGGCCCACGGGCCGAAGCTGGCCTATTTTTGTCCATCAAGTCTTATCAGCACACGGCCACTCCCATTTGTTGCCCCATCCTGGCTTCCTGCCGCCTGGCAGAGCTGACCCTTAGGACAGGGGCCCCGTGGGCTGCCGAGCCCGGAGCACTCACCACCTGGCCTTTTTCGGAGCCCACTAGCCCCCCGCCCGAGCCTTGTGCGGCGCCCTGTAGGCCGGAGCTGGTGGGCTCGGGGGCCGCTGTCCTGGGCACCAGCCTCACCGAAGTGCCAGGTCTCCCTCCGCTAAGAGGGGCCCCCCAAGGTCGCGCGTGGGGATGGCTGCAGGCAGAGGCCTGGCGCCGCCCTCCCTCGGCATCCCCTCCTGCCCCTGGCTGACAGTCAGGCCACCCGGCACCCCTTGCCACTGCAGCTGGGGGACCAGCGCCTGGCAGAGGTGCTCCTGCTAATGAAGGTGCTCGCTGCTAATGAAAGCCGGCTCACGAGGGCTAATGGGCCCAGCCACCTAATGCATTAACCTTCCAAAAGGGAAGTTTGAAAGGCAGGAAACCCTCCAGGATTCCGAGCGAGGGAGCAGAGAGGGCGGAATGACAAGGCAGCCGGAAGTTCTCGGGCTGAGGGCAGTGGCTCACGGGCAGGGATGGTCCTCCCGTGCCGCAGGGGGCCGGCTTACACGCTCTCTTTCAGAAAGCAGACAGGATGGTAAAGCAGTGAGGATGTCTCTCGGCCACCCAAGGACGGTGGTCTGCAGGGTTTGCCCTTGAGAAGCTGGGGAAGGCAGGGAGCACATAGCTGGGGCCCTCCTCCTGCCTCCTTTCCTTGAGGACCGTCCCTGGAGTCCCAGAGGAAACGTGATTCGGGGCATCCGAGGATGTGGCAGCCGGAGGGCAGGCGTCCCTGGTTTCACCAGCCCCTGTCCCTCATGCACAGTAAGCCTGTCCCCATTGCAGCCTTCATGCTGGGGGGCATGCCCTCCCCAGACGTCACACTCCCTGAGGTCGGTCCCCTTCCTGCCCATCTCAGGAGGCCCGTGTCCGAGGTGCCCGCCCCAGCCACCCTCTCCATGGGGGCAGGGCCCGTTTTGCTCTGTTGCTCAGAGCCTGGCACACAGGTGGTGTCTACGAAATAGTCCCTGACTGAGCGGTGGGGAGGTCCCCCACAGAAGTGCAGGGAAGGGGGCTTCCTGGGGCCGAGTCCTCCAGCCCATCTCTGGGGGAGGGGGGGCAGGTGGGATTTCCCACCAGAGGATTCCTCCACACAGGAAGAGCTGAGGTGTGGGGGGCACCAGCTTATATGACCGGCGTCTTCCCCCAGCCCCTGGAGGGGAAGCTCTTCCAACGGGAATATGCCCAATGTTTACTGAAATGAAGTGCATTCGGGACTGTCGGAATTTTGGTAAAAATAATAAAATCCCTTAAACATCTTGTTTTCCGATGGCTGCTCTCCTGGCGGCTTTGAAATGCACTTGGACACGAGCGTCGGGGCCCTTCCTGGGCCGAGAATGTCAGAAGCTGATTGATCGAAATGAAAAACAGCACAAGAAGAGGGGCCCTGATTGAGAAATTCTCCTGATAAGCATTTCAATGCTTCCCCAAATTGATTTCAGATACCAAGATCCCTGATAAAGTGGAAATTTACAGTCTTATTCCTAAAATTCCTTCTCCATCATCGACTCAACAGATGGTATTTCTTCAGGCTACCTTTAATAGCCCTAGAAATTAAGTTAGTGAAAAATGGAGAGCTCCCATAATATTAGAAGTCATCTGTGACTTCAGGAACCCAGTGAATTTCCACCCACAGAAGCAATCCTATATGAAAAGAGGTTGGAAATGACTCTCTGCGGCAAAATGGAATTGCTTATCGGTCACCCACTTGGCTCTTTGGGTCAAACCCAGGGGCTGGGGCTGCAGCTGGCTCATCCCCTCCATGGATGAGCTGCTATGACCCCGGGGCCCCTGGTGTGCGCAGTGTCATGTCCTTCTGCAGGCAGAGGAAGGAGGCACCGAGGTTCCTGCAGCCACACTGTGCGTCAGGCACACACAGATGCAGACTCCTCATCCAGGTCGGCACAAAAGTCCCCAGTGAGAGAAACGAGGACATGGGGCTCAGGTTCTGTCCGTGCCTAGCTGTCCCCACGTCACAGGCTGGGAGGGACACACCCAGCCCAAGTCTGTGTCTCTCGGACCCCAGACCCAGGTGCCTTCCCTGGCCCAGGGGCAGGTGCCTTGCGGCCAGAGGCTCTTCCAGCCAGAGCCCAGTATCAGTCTCCCACAAGCGGGAGCCAGGGAACCCGGCCTCTTTTCCCGCTACCACTTTGGACGTGGAAACCTCTGTTCTCTGGTGTCACATGGTCATGCTAAGCCATCTGCTGCTTGGAAACCCTTCCTGTGAACCACATCCCCATGACGTTCTTGGTGAGCACCATTACTGGGACCAACGCAGATCCTATAACGCCTAACCCTTACCCTCAAAACTCCATGGAGTCTCACAGGTGTTTCAAGCCATGTTTTTTTGTTTTTTTTTTAAAGATTTTATTTATTTATTTGACAGAGACAGCGAGAGCAGGAACACAAGCAGGGGGAGTGGGAGAGGGAGAAGCAGGCTTCCCGCTGAGCAGGGAGCCCGATGCGGGGCTCGATCCCCGGACCCTGGGATCAGGACCCGAGCCGAAGGCAGCCGCTTAACGACTGAGCCACCCAGGCGCCCTCAAGCCATGTTTACTACGAAGGCCTTAGGATGTGCCCTTGACGTGGTTTGGACGGGGGTCCAGCGCCCAGTTTGCAATCCATGAGAATGAAGTATGTGTCCTATTTCATTGTCACCTGGGCTCGTATTTACCATGTTTCCCTGTTTTGCTCACCCAGCTGGCATGCCACTTCCCGTGGGCCCCTCCTTAGGGTCTTCCAACTAATTCAGCTTCAAACCTGGGCCAGGAGACCCACCCTCAAACACCTCCCGGGGGGCTCGCTTCCTGCCTGATAAACTCAGGTCCACAGTCGCACACACCAGGAGTGGGGTACATGGGGCAAATAAGAGGTATGATTCGCCACACGCAGGGGTGTCCACAGACCGTGACTCTGGGAAGAGATGAAGCTCCAGACCCCTCCCAACCCCTCCCAACCTGCACCTGACTGCTTGCGCCCTTGGCCCCAGGGCGGGGAGACCTGCACTCTGCTCCCCGCTGGCCCCCCCTTGACCTGGGGCGTCAGCAGAGAACCCACGTCCTGCTGCGTGTCCCCAAGTCTCCCACGTGGCGAGGCCACTCTGTGTTGTCCCTCCCACGAGGGGTCTCGTGTGCGTGGGAGGGTGCCTGCCGGAGCACGAGAACCCCTTCTGGTGAGCCCAGGGGTTGAGCCAGTGGCTCTCGGGTCTCCAGTCGGGGAAGCGGGGCCTCTGGGGTCACAGTGACACCGCACTCCTTCGACATTTGAGATTTGAGAAGAGGTTGGGGGAGTAGAACTCAGAACGGCACATTTCTTGAACTCCCTCCAAGCCTCTTCTAAATACCACCTGTTTCTTCCGAGGGTTCCTTCCAGCAGGCAGCACGGAGTAGCCCCTCGGCTGTCAGCTAAGATCTCCCCTCACCCACCCCCCATGCTCCGTGCTGGAAACCGGCTCCGCTCCCAGAACATTTTCACGCACGTCTGTGGGAACCGTGAGGACAGGTACGTTTTTCATCTGGACAGTGCAGTCTCGTGACTTCTCCATCAGCACAAGGCGCGGTGAGCCCCGTCCCCTGCGCGTGCACACACCTGCAGACGCTCCCGCTAGCCTGTGTCCACCTGGCCGTCAGGGGCCAGATGACTTCCAGTCGGCCACAGGAGCCCTGTCCCCAGCTTGTCTCCAGCGCCTGTGTCCCCTGCTGAGGAGCCGCCCGCACTGTGACTGCCCATGAGCTGCTTTCAGCTGCCTCCCATCCCCAGGACCAGAGACAATAGCGGGTGCTCGGTGGGAAACTGCATCCGGTGTCCTGGGGGTGTGGTCCCTGGCAGGCCCCTGGCTTCTCACCGTCCAGGCCCCTGGTCTGTAAAATGGGAAACAAAGTAGCTCCCAGGTCACAGGACAATTGTGCAGATGAATGGGCTTGTGTACTGAGGCGCTTTCAGAGCCTGGGATGCACGTCGAGCCCAGCAGAGGAGCTCGGGTTTCTCCTGGTTCTACCTTCCCATGTGTTGGCTTTGTCCCTGGGCCAGCGGCCCTCATGGTCACAGCGTGGTTGCCTGGAGCCACCCCTTGTCCTCATGTCCCCTTCTTCCCATCTCGGAAGAGCCATAGCACATGCCATCCTACAATGGTTGAATGAGTTCTGAAGTTCATTCTGGTGGGCCTGGTCTGTGTCAGGGGGCGGGGTTGCACCTGCTCGAGCCTTTGGGCCACCTTTGTCACCGCGAACCCGGGAGTGGGGTCAGCACGCTGTCTGGCGGGGGCAGGAGGAACAGGTAGAGCCTTCCTTCGTAACTCGTGCTCTGCCCCAGTCCTGCTGTCGTTCTTGCTGATGCCACGTGTGGCCCATGATCCAGGCTCTGTTTCTGAGCCACCGTCATAATCCAGATTCTGTTCCACTCTCTCTGCTTTCCGGCCCACACTGGAGGAGGTGAGCCGGTGGCCTCAACCCGATGGGGGCCTGGGAGCCTCTGATCTCCAAATAACAGACTATGGGCGATTTTTCTCCTTCTCTGCAGATAAAACCATTTTCCCCCCCAAAGCAATAGAAATATTCTTGCTCCTTTCTTTGTTGTCCACAATAAACGGAGAGGACCCCACGGCCACGTCTCACCTTCCCCTTTACCCCAGACACATGTTTGCTCGGTAACTGTTGTGTGTGCAACGGGAAGTACTTGCTGAGAGTGAATCGGATTCTCGTCGTTCTCGCCGGCCCCGGTGTGCACAATTACCACCACTTGTTAGCCTGACGAAACAGGGGGAGCTCAGGGCACCCTCCTTCCCTCCCCTGGGTCTGGGCCTCGCTGCTGTGTCCTCAGGCTCCGGGGCAGCTCTACACCTTCCCCAGCTCTGCTCTGTCCTCGCGGGAGAGAAACAGATGGAAACCAGTCCCTCCACCGTCCCCGGGCTGACGCAGGACCCCCACTCTGGAACCAGGCAAACCTCTGGCAGGGTCGGGCTGGGGCTGGGAGGCGGACATCAGATGGCTCAGGACTTCAGCATGACGGACAGCCGTCCTGTGCCGGTGACTCAGTGGGGACAGTCCTCCCTGCCCTGTGCCCCTCGTTCCTCCGTCTGCTGATGGAGATGCTCAGCCACCACTGGACCCCCGGGGGGACTCTGCATCACCCCCCTCAGGGCCCGGCACCTGAGCAGCAGGGGGCTGGAGACGGATGGGGGCCATTACCGGCCCCCCAGCCACACAGCTGGGCTCCTGGGGGGTGATGTCACGTGAGAGTCCAGTCACCTCTGGCCATGAGAGCCTCCCCAGTGCCTCCATCAGAAACGGTCTCCCTGCCACACGCAGTGGCCCTGATCTGTCCTATCTGCTCACACGGGCGGACATTACCCGGTTTACTTGCCCCGTATTTCTCCACGTTGACCCCTCTCGCGCTGGCGGCACCCTCCTGCAGGTGGCCTCCTAGCCCGGGCCCTGGCACGGAGGGGATGAAGGACAGAGTGAGGGGGGCACACGCAGAGCCAGCAGACTCTCTCATCCATCCACCAGAGACACCTGCCAGAGAGTGTGAGCATTTCCAAAGAAGTGGGTTTTGCTAAAAATACCCACCCCTCCGGCCTCCCCCTGAATTCCCTCTTGTACCATTTCTAAGACATTTGGGTTATGAGCCTTTGTTTGGATGCAGTGTGTGTGTGTGGGGGGGGGGCGGAGGACCCCGGGGCAGCAGGGAGAGCTTTGCCTCCTGTCCAGGCAGGGACTCCTGCTCTGCTTTCCAACATCCACTCCCAGCCCAGGAAGATCTCCAGGAGCCAAGTGGCGAAGAGGACTCTGCCAGGTGAGTCACCCCTGCCCTTCAGCAGGGAGGATATAACGATGTGACAATCCCCACACCCATGTGCCCACTCACAGCCTCAGGGAAGCGTTAATTAGCATGTTAGAGAGATTTTGGCTCCTGGAAGCTATTAATCCTGAATTACACCCCCCACCTTGCAGGCAGGCAGAGATCTGTCCCAGCCCCTCTCACCCCCCACCCTCAGGGCTGGGGGCCTTCCTGGGGACACTGCTGCTGGGCTGGTCTTGCTGGAGCGTGGGGGGAAGTGGAGGCTTGGAAGGGCTTCCAGGCCAGCAAGTCCAGCAGAGGGACCAACAGGTGACGCCTGTGTGAGGTGGGGGTTCAAGAGCCACCTGGCCAGCCATGAGACAGACTGAGCGGGGGCTCAGGGGCCACCACGGGATGAAGGACGGGGTTATCACCATTGGAAAATCCAGCGGCTGCAGCCAGGCTGCCACCCAGAGCCATTCTTTCCAAGCTTTCGGGTGCACGCGAAGTCCCCGGGGCTGTGTGCGTGCCCTTCCGCTGGTCCATAGGACGTGCGCCGAGCAGCAAGGACGTGCCATCTCGGACCTCAGTCTGCTGTCTGGAAGGTGGGGACAGCCACTGCCATCACACCCATGTGTCGTGAGGATTCGGTGAGAAGGTACCAGAGAATGTGCCTTCAACCGTCGTAGTATGAGGAGAGCCTGGGGAGGGAATCAGGCCCTGGTGGGCTCGGGCTAGAGGAGGATGGGCCAGGCAGGGGAGCAGCCACCGTGGGAAGCCCCCCCCCCCCGCCCCCACCATCTGGTACCCCTCTGGCCCTGGGCGCAGCTTCTCAATTGCTTCCCCAGCAAGAAGGTGTCATCACACCTTCGGGCTCGAGGCCTTCTCAGGTGGGGCCTCTGTCCTGTTGCTGCCTGGCCCCTCGGTCCCAAGGGCTTCCCCCACCCAGGACAGGGGCCCATGCTCCCCCAGGAGGGTGGAGTTTTGTGTGGGGACATTGAGTGTCCGGGCGGTCAGTCCAGGGGTCACATGAGTTTGGAGGTGGGTAGGAGGACTATGTCTGGAAAAGTAGGTTCCAACGGGAACAAGAGAAGCCCTGGGACCCCCATGAGGAAAGAGCCATCAGGCCACCCTGGCTCAGGGGGGTCTTCTGAGCAGGATCCCATTATCAAACCACCTCGTCAATGAACCGAGGAGGCCCTACTCCTGTTCTTATCAGAAGGGAGAGACTGTCACTAATTGAGCAGTGTGACTCAGACTGGGCAGGAGAGAATTGGATCCTCTCCGATGAATGGATCTAGCCGTGACAAATCTGGTTGACCGTGCTATGGGCACAGGGCAGCATGTGCAAAGGTCTTGAGGTGGAGGCCAGCAGGACAGGTCTGAGGGGAGGAAACAGCAGAGTGCTGGGGAAACTCAGATGCACTGTGCACAGGGTGGGGCTCTGGCCGACTGCAGAGTGGGCTTCTTGGAAAGATGCAGTGCAGCCTGGGGTCTGTTTGAGGACCTGTGGTTTGATTGCTATGCCCCTCGCCCATGTGCTCCTGGGCGCAGGGATTGTGCTGCCCTGCTCAGTCCCGGGCCCTGCAGCCGGCCCAGCCCCTGGAGTGCAGGGGGTGCCCAGTAAGTCCAGTGGAAATGAGCAGGTCAGTGCATTTCTCCTGGGTGGGAGCTGAACAATGGGCCAGAGCTCCTACGGCAAAACAGATTCCCCGGGCTGCATCCAGCCTCCAGGCTTCGAAGCTGGAGGTTCCACGGGGACAGGGCTGCAGCTTGTAAGGGCTTTGTGTCCAGGTGGCTTGACTGTCCTGTACTGACAGGAGCCCTGGCCGGGTCCTCCTCCCTCCCCTCCTCCCCTTCTGCCATGTAACCGTAATGCATGTCATGATCTCAGCCTCCGCCTCCGGCTCCAGCCTCCACGGGCCTCACTTGCGGCTGGGCCAGAGGGGCTGTGCTAGCCTGGGTGTGAGGTACGACAGCCCAAAGGATGGCTAGAAATATGCCAGGCCCCTCACAGCCTATGCCTGGCCCTGGCTGGCTGTCCCTGGGGCCCAAGTTCCTTTGGCCAAGCTCACCCTAATGTCCAGGGGAAAAGGCTCCATCCACAGAGGTAAGGGGCTGGGAGGAGGGAGTATTTGCTGAATCATAATCGACCTGCCTCCCCTCCCCCACCCCAACCATCTCTGTCTGGTATCCCATGGCTGTTGGATTCTTTAACTGCAAGACTGAGCAAGGGGCCAGGGGCTGAGCACCTGCACCTGGACCCAGCGCCCTAGATGCCCGTCCCCTCCGCTGCGGCCTTCCTGGGATCCCCGCTGCCTCATCCTACGGTGCCGGCTCTTCCTGGAGGTTCTTCCAGCCTCGGCCCAGCGGGATCCAGGAGCCCAGACGGGAGGGCAGTCCAGATCCAGGTGCGGAGGCGGGCAAGCTTCCGAAGCGTCATCAGACAAATGGGAGGCTCGGTCCCCCACTCCTCCCTCCCTCGCCCCTGGACAAATGAGCTGCCTGTGGGAAGTCTGCAGGAGATCCGTCTCCCCGTGAGCTGTGGGGCCGCCGTGCTCCCGACACGTGTATCCATCTCCATCCACCTGCGAGGATCCATCTCCTCCTCCTCCTAAATTTATAGGCGGCGGCACATCCCCTCCTGAGAAAATACATTAGCGACGATAAATACGGGCTCCAGCCTCGGGAAGAAATGCCCTGAGTGTGTAGTTTAAAGACACAGAGGCAGGATCACAGGCAGACTCTGGAGAAGCAGTCCACGGAGCCTCGCCCGGCTTCAGAGGCCCGTGTGCCCCTCCGCGAGGACCCCGCTGAGCACCCCAGCCCAGACCTCAGAGGGCCGGGGAGGACGCAGGTGGAGGAGGGAAGGATCCGCGAGAGTTAAGGCTGTCTGAGGGAAGGAGAGGAAGAGAGTCACCCCCTGGGGGCCCAGCTGGAACCCTGCGTCCACAGATGGGAGCCATGGCCTCAGCTCTCCAGGCAGGTGCCTGTGGCCGAGGAGAAAGGCAAGCCCGCCGGGGGTCGGATACGCTCCTCATGGGCCAGCACCCTCAGCAACCCAGGCCCTGCTGGGAATACGCCCAGCAGAGGCTCCTCGTCCTCGACTCATTTGGGGAAATGCCCTCCACTCCTCCCTGCCCTGCTTGCTCAGTGTCCTGGGGTGGAGTCCGTGGACATGGTTAACCCCCTGTCTCCTCCGGGTTTGCTGAGGGGCCAGAGCTCCACGGGACACTGGAGGCTGCTCGCCCCAACCCCGTGGGGAGGCTCCTGTGCGGAGAAGAAAATCGACCACCCCCAAGTGGCCCTGAGCCCGGGGAGCAGGGCAGAGTCGGGGCCCAATGTTCCTGCAGCCCACCATTGGCCCTGCCACCCCAGCTTCGCTGCCCCCGAGCCACTACCACGCCTCCCCTGCGTGCCAGGACATACGCGCCTCCCCTTCCCACACCTCCGTAACTGTGGGGAGTCAAGAAGGCGCCATGCTGGCTGAAAATCCAGCTCCATCTGCTCGCCCTGGCCCATTCACACCCAGTCTGGCCAAATCCTGGTGTCTGCAAAGCACTTTCTATCCACCTTCCCTGCTGTGACACAGCCCCGCAGAGGTTAACGTCACCCCAGTTTGCTGGCATGAACCCAGCTTGGGGCTGGCACTGCACTCAGGCTCCGGCCGCCCGCTTGGCCCCTTCCTACCTCCCCAGGGACCCCCGCTCCAGTTCCGACACTGGAGGGGAACTCTCCTCTTGCCCTTCATGCCAAGCACTACAGTGATCGCCAAGGATGGTCTCTGCTAGATAAGGCAGGGGACACAGGGAGAGCCGTCCCGTCTGCACCGGGGGCCCGGGGTTCAGATATAACAGAGAGAAACCAGTGAGTCAATGGAGCAGTAATTAGTAAAAGTTTGTTGTGCACACCCAAACAGATAATCTGCAAATCGGGAGCGCTCAAACCAGGCCACGGAACGAGGCTCAGGGGCATGTGATTGCAAAGCAGCTCACGCAGTGGGAAGGCAGTGACTGCATCTTTCCCAGGGACTGGATATAAGGTTAGATTTTCTTTTCTTTCTTTTTTTTTTTTTTAAGATTTTATTTATTCATCGAAGAGAGAGAAAGAGAGCACAAGCAGGGGGAGAGGCAGAGGGAGAAGCAGACTTGCCGCCGAGCTGGGAGCCAGACATGGGGCTCGATCCCAGGACCTAGAGATTTTCTGAATTGATACAATCCGCCAGTGGTTATGTCATGTCAACCCATTTTGCTTATGGTTTCCAGAGGCACAAGCAAGAAATACCCTGGGTCAAGTTAGCCTTCTCGGTCTGTGCATGACAAAGCCTCGGGAAATGATGGTTAAGACTGAACCGTCCCTCCTGCCAGTTATTAGGGCAGGTTCTTTTCGTAGACAGAGGAGGAGAGAGCCAGCCTGGCTATGGGTGGCAGCGTTCATTCACGGGCACTGAATCCCCTTCACGGAAACAGCAGACTCAATGTTTGACCTGGAAGTTCACAAGAAATCTCAGTACGTTGAGCATTGAGCGGGGCACTGCCCCTGCATCGGGGTCACCGGGGGAGGCCTTTGAAAGGGGTCCCTGGGCCTGGCCAGAACCCCTGGGGTGGAGGGGAGTCTGCATTTTTAATAGTCTCCCCCTTCTGAAGGGAAGTCCTACACCCTTTGCAGCCTAGGAGCCCACGACCTGGTCCAGTCTCATTTCACACTTGAGAAAAGGAGGTCCAGGCCCTGCCCCGATGGGTAACACGGCCAGCGCTCAGCCCAGACAGCTGTGCCCGGCCCAGGGCATTTCCTGGAAATGTTTGCAGGAACAGGGCCACTCAGCTGCTCTTCTTCCCCGCCAAGAATACACAGCTCAACTCAGAACGGAACCGACAGTAACTTGCTGGAGGGAAAGGTGCTGCCCTTGAGGTTCTTGGCAACGTGCAGCCAGAGACAGAGCTCGGTGTGCACCTGTCCATCTTCCCTCCCAGGTCAGGCACCGCTGGCCCCTGGGCCTCGAGTAAAGCACCTCCCCTGGGCACCCTTCTGTGTGGGGTGGGGGTGTGCGCACGTGCACAAGGCAGTGCACTAGCCCTTCCCGGGGCCCTCTGCACATGAGCAGGACGCCGAAAGAGATAATGGACTCGGGACATACTGCATCGAGCGGGTAGCGATGTCACCTCTGGGGACACTTGCTGCGTCTCTTCTGGGTGCTCAGCTCTGAGCTGGAGATCTCCTCATCTCCTGGAAGCCAACGAGAGCTCCATGAAGCTGGGCCTCGACGTCCCCACCTTGCAGAGGACCAGGTGAGGCTCGTCCTGCCCCTCAGCTGGCTGGTGAAGGGGCCCATGTGAACCCAGAGGCGCTCCCTTCCCCGCGAAGGGTGCTGACCGTGGTCCTGACACCCTCCTGCTGAGGCCTCCAGCTCTCTCCCAGCCTCGGGGTCACCTTCACCCGTCCCTCTATCAGGAGGGCACAAGCCGCAAGGGTGAGCCACACAGCCAGGCGCCGCAGAGCCCACAGGGAGCCCTGGGTTCCTCTGGTCTGAATCCCCCCCTGAAACCTGGCGGGTCCCACTTTGCACTAGGCCCCGGTGATGGCCTCAGAGGGCAGACTACCACAGAGTCAGAGTCACTGTGACGAATGTCAGGCAGAGGATAGAGACACTGTTTCCAGCCCTGCATGACAAACACAGCGGTGACATGCGGGCTTTGGGTGGAAGGCGAGGGGAGACGGCCAGCCAGGAAGCAGGACAGCACAGCAGACCGTGGGGTGTGGGAGGGTGAGGGGCCGTGGGCTGGGTGAGACTCCAGGGGTCTCACCTGACTGATCACAGCACTGATTACCCCGCAGCCACGGCATCCAGCCACAGTGCTACACGTCTCCCCTTCGGTGATCTGCACAGACCCGTGTAACTGGCTCTATTTTATAGAATAGTTAACGCCCATGGGCTGGAGCCTGGATCCCCACCCAGGCTGTGCCTGGGCCAGCACGTTGCTCTGCTTCCGAGGCCAGCTTGTCTAAGCCACAGGCAGGAGCGGGGACCTGATGTGCTCAGATCTGAGTCCGGAGCGGTGCTGAGCATAAAGGACAGGGGGGTGGGGGAGGGTGGGTGTGGCAGGAGGGGCGAGGGGGGAATGTGGGGGGCCACGCTGAGGACTCAGGAAGGCAGGCCATCAGGTCCCACTGACGAACAAGGTGCATGCACCCGCCTTCACCATTTGTTCCGTCATGGAGGAGGGAGGAGTGGGGGCCGGCAGGAGCTCCCCAACCGCAGCGCGGGAAGGGGATTCTGTTCCGAGGCAAGCCACAACCCTGGGAGGGTTTCATCACAGCCATGCTGGGGGTTCTGGCGTGGGTGTGACCACACTTCAAGGAATGGTCACCAAAACCCAGACAGAGAGCAGACTGCAGCCTCTGGGGGGCTCTGCCTTCAAAGAACATGAAGCATCCTAGGTTTTATGGGCAGCCTGATTTGTTAATTTAACAGACATTGAGTGCCCGGGCTGGTACTCAGTCAGGGTCCCTGCCCTCAAGGGGTTCTTGGCTTCAGGAGCAGGCACGCTGGGATTGGGGCATAGGCAGTGTTGGGAAGCCATTGGCTGCCGCTTTCCACCTTTCAGGTACCAGCAGGTGGTCACTTCCTGGGTCCCTGTGGGTGGTCAGGCCATGTGACCGCTTCTGACCAGTGAGCTCTGAGCAGGAGGGGGCGTGGCATTCCATTGCAGGGGCAGGGCCTCCAGGACCAGCGCTGCCCACAGGGCTGCCCCGTGGTGACCTGCACCATGAGCGGACAGAGCCCTCGGCTGACCCACAGTGTCCGGGCCTGGAAGGAGCTGAGACCTTGCCAGCTCTGTCCTGGCTGATTTAGGCACTGAGACGTAGCTGACTGGTAATCCCAGACTGAAGATGAAGATGTGTATTTTCCCGAGGAGATCTCTGAGAGTCGGGTTAGGGACCCAGAGCCCGTCACCTGTGTGAAGAACAGAAAGGGGTTGGTGGTGCTGATGAAGCAGGGGAGGGGGAGGGTACCTGGCCCTAAACTGGGGCCGGTGAGGGGCTATGATGGGGCCTCTCTGGGAGCTTGACAAGAGCTCTGCCAAGTCGCGGACACAGGGACAAAATTAAGGGGCAAAGACCTAGTGTCCAGAAAGGTGAGAAAAGGAGGTGAGGGCCTTCCCCCAGGGGCCACCCTCAGCCCTGGAACTCATGGTAGAAAGCTCATAAAGGGTCGTGTTAAAAGGGACCTGGTCCCCGAGGGCTTCTCCCAGAGATGTGCGGCCCTGCGGAAAGAGGCCGCAGTCGGGGCTGGGGGAGGAGAGGAGAGGCCGCGGGGATGGGGACGCAGCAGGAGACACCCTAGCAAGGAGTCCCCCACACGCCCCCAGACACGCCATGTGCGAGCACATCGGCTTTGAGCACTTGCTAGTCGGGAGACTGGAGCCCCTTTCCTAGACGGCAACCCTGGGGGTGGGCAACCAGGTGGGGGGCAAGGTAGGTGTGAGACGGGGAGGAGGCCCTGCAGCCCGGCAGTCCTCACGCTGGGGTGGGGGACACAACAGACGGTCCGTCCAGCTCATCAATGTCAACTTTACTTGGAAGACCTTCTTCTTTCTGAACTGAGGCTGTGTCTTTGGGCCACGTCGAATGTCACAGGTCTGGGAGTCAAGGAAGCCTCCCCAGAAGAGGAGGGGCATAAGTTGGTGGCCCGCCTCTGTTCACTGAAGGGCTGCCTCAGGGCTAAGGGAAATAACACAGGCTCAGAGCAAGATGGGAAGGAAGAGGTCAGCGGAGGGCAGGTGCCGGGGTCTCAGAGGGGAAGGAGTGGGCTGTAGGTGCTGCCCTGGGGGGAAGAATTCTCCATCCTCTTGGCGTGAAGCCTTGCGCCATTGCCCTCAGCTGGAACTCACCTCTCTTCTTGTCTACACTGCCATGGCGGGTTGCAGGGGAGGAAACAGAGCTCGCCCACATGGCAAGCGTGCGTGTGGGTGCAGGCTTACGGTAGAGACTCGGTAAACAAGCGCCCTCACCCCCCACAGAGCCGTGCCCTCCCGTGGCAACACAGGACAGGAAGTGTGTCACCCCTCAGCCCACCACCACCACGGGGCAGGGGGACCGCCTTAATTCACGGACGCAGCGGGCACATGGGCACAGATGGCCGCAGAGTGCGGGGTGCACAGGGGCGCCTCTCGTGGGCAGAGCCGACTTCTCCTCCTCCTCCCCGGCTGGGAGAGGGGAAGGTGTCTGTTCCCCATGAATCTTGCTGAGGAAGCGCCGTGGGCTGGGGTAATGAAGCCCATGCATCTGGTTGCCATGGCTTTTCCGCCAGCGCCCATGCCCATCAGCCGGCAGAAGCGGGTCACACGTTCACCTCCTTCTCATTTCGAAACTTCTGTAAAATAATGATGAGTCAGATCCCAGCGTGCGCCCCTCCCGCTGCCGTGAACTTGCCCCTAGGCTGCTTCCTGAGCTGCCTTAATGAGCTGCCAGCCTGACGAGGGGGTGATGCCCCCCGCAAGTCCCCTCTGGGTGCCAGCTGACATCAATGCCCCCAGGCCTGCTTGCAGTCCCCACCGTGGAGGTCTGGGCACTGGCCACACACCGCCGAGCAGGTCCTTCCAGGAGCCTGGACTTGGTGCTCTCAGACGGACCAGGGAGCCCGTGGATGCTGCCAGCGGGGGCAGCTCGGTCCAGTCTGTAAACATCTCCACCCAGCATTCGTATTTGTCTGGGACCCGGGGACCCGGCAGGGACTTCTGCTCGCCACCTGCACCCTGCCCGGGGTTCCTCGGAGCCAAATAGAGGCATTTTTGGAGCATCCACCTGTGCCAAGTGCAGAGGAGGATGAGACAGACAGGGCGCTGCCCTCGGAAGCAGGAGGGTGGGGTGAAGCTGTTGCAGGTGCAGAGGGGCTGGAAACTGGGAACGAACAAAGACACACTGCGGTGGGGTAAAGGGTGGTCCCCCAAAGATATGCCTCCTCAGAGTCTGTCACTGTGACCTTCCTTGGAAAGAGTCTTTGTAGATGTAATTAAGTTAAGGATCATGAGATGAGATCATCCTAGTTTAGATGGTATCAAATCCAAGGGCAAGTGTCCTTAGAAGAGAGGAGGCCAAGCGAGGACATGTGGCACTCAGTGATGCTGCCCCAAGCCTGGGGCCACCGGGAGCTGGGAGAGGCAGGAGGGACCCTCCCCTGGAGCCTCTGGAGGGAGCACGGCCCTGCCCCGCCTGGATCTCAGGCTCTGGCCTCCAGGGCTGGGGGAGGACACGTTCCCGCGGTTGTAGACCCCCAGGGTGTGCTGGTTGGTTGTGGTGGTCCCAGGGCTCTAATCCACGCTGGCTTGAACATGCTGGCCTGAGAGCAGCAAGATGGGCCCCCAGCCGGGAAGAATCTGAGCAGGCAGAGGAAATAAGGCCTGCCCTCCGCAGGGCCAAGGCAAGTGTGCGGAGGCTGGACAGGCGGCTCTGGAGGAATCCCCGCGGTGGGGTCCCGGGGGGACACTCCGTGACATCACGGGTTAGCCCAGGGCACGGGGAGCACCAGCAGTGAGCAAGACCCACGCAGACTCTCCATTGAAAAGCCCAGATTCCAGTGGGGGGTGCATGGTGAGCAAAGAGACAAACAGGACAGCTGCCGTCTTGGAGCAGCCTCGGATCAGAGTAGGCGTGACGCTGAGGAGGCCACGTGAGAGTGGGGTTCAGGGACGCAGTCTCCCAGGAGGTGGCATTAGGCTGAGAGCTAATGACAGGAGACAGGCCCTCAGAGACTTGGGGAGGACATTCAGGTGGACAAGCTTTTCCGCCAAACCCCGAGGCAGGAAGGAGCGGGGCTGGACAAAGCCAGCGAGAGCAGGCGGGGGTGGGACAGAGGTGCACCGGGCTCTAGGGAAGCTGGCGGTCAAGCTCGGCGGGAGCAAGGACGCGCGGCATCATGTCCAGTGTCCAGTGATGGGTCATGGAGTCTGGATGATGGAGCAGCGGGCTGGGGTGGACGGGGAGGGCATCTGCTCAGGCCCAGAAGGTGAAGGTGGTTCCAGTGAAGGCGGAGGGACCTGCATGGCTTGGGGAGTGGAGTGGACACCACCTAATGCTGACCAGGTATTGATTGAGGGAGAGCCTCCAGCACGTCCTGGGGTTCTGGTCTGAGCAGCCAGAGGAATGGGGTGGCATGGGGTGAACGGGAATCTATGGGGGCTCTGGGAGTGACGGGGACACACTGAGTGGACACTTCCACCAGATGTCCATGCAGAGACATCAGTGGGTGAGTCTGGAGTTAGGAGGAGAGGGCGGGGCTGGACAGGGCCTTGCAGCCCTCTGCATGCCCCTGCCTGGAATGACCCGGCTCAGAGTGGGCGCACGGAGGATGCCAGCCAGCATGCTTCCTGACTCTCTGCCCAGTCAGAGGGCATGGAGGAAGGGCTGGAGGTGGGTAGGGGCAGCCCTTGGGGTGGGCCTTCTCCAGAGGAGGGCCCAGGGAGGACGGACGCCTCATGCAGCAACCCGTGGCTTGGGGAGCACGTCAGCAGGTCACCTGCTGGAAGGCTCAGGAGGAAGCCGAGGCCTCCCTTGATTGTAGTCTCTACTCAGCGTCTCTGGACCCGCCCTCTGGGCCTGGGTCAGAGCCTGGGGACCTGACGTGGATGAGCCACACTGCCAACCCTCCAGGCCTTGGCAACCCTCTTGTCCCCAGAGACAGGGAGTTGCATCAGCCTGGGGTCAACCTTACTCCTGTGATTCTGGCCTGAGGCCCCGGCGCGGCTCTCCCCTGCTGGTGCTGACTGACCCCCACCCTGCTCCGCAAACCTTGGGAGCCAGGGAGGTCGGACTTCTCATGTATGATCTTGGGGAGCCGAGAGGGTGGTGAGGAGATGTGGGTCCTGAGAGCCTTCTGAAAAACACAAGAGCTTTAGCTTCCAGAGCAACACCTGGCACCTACCTCGGGGCTCCTGGTGCCAGGCAGGGCTGGGGACCCTGAGGGACATGGTCCCGGGTGGACTGTCCTCCCGGCCTGCTTACCCATGCCCACGGGGTGTGGGGACGGGCATGTGGGCCCCTCCTCCCTGGGCTGTGGGTCTCCTGGGCTCCTTCACCCGGACAGGAGCCCTCCCCTCGGCTGGACACTGGAAGCTTCTGCAGGGGCTTGGGCGTGGCTTCGATGGAGCAGGAAATGCCCCCCCTACGTGCTGCTGGGTCCCCAAGACAGCAGGGGCTTTGTTGGAAGCACCCCCGGGCCAAGGGCTCCAGTTCTCAGCTTGTGGGAGGTGGAGAGGCAGACAGCAGGGGCTGGGGGTCCCGTCCTGCCGGTCCCACCTGCCTCCTCCCAGCACACTGGTCCTCAGGAGAGGGTTCCGGACTGGTCCTCTGCACTTGCCTGTGATGTCAGCAGGGGTCCTGGGACCCATCCCTTCTCCCCAAACTGAATGGGAGCCTCCATCCTCTGGGCAGGGGCTTCAGACACCACGAGAGAAAGTCCTGACATGGGAAGCCTTCCGCCTGAACTTCAGGCCTGGCCAGGACCAGGGGAGCCCCAAGCCTGGGGGAGTCCCGAGCTCCAGAGGCCCGCACAACCCCTCCTGACGATGTGCAGAAGCCCCCATGGCTTCCAGTCAGCCTCCGCAGCCTGCTTCTGGTGAGGGCGGTTGTTCAGGGAGCCCTTGTGGTGTCCGGGCACACAAGGGCTCTCAGGGTCCATTTCTCAGCTGGCAAAGGTGGGCATCTCCTGCCAGAAGCACCCCGGGCACCTGGGCTCGGTGGCGGCGGGGGTCTGGAGTCATTTGCTCCCTCTCTGGGTCCCCGAGGCTGTGCTGCTGAGGAGGGTGGGAGGTGAAGCCTGGCAGACAGGCTGGTCCAGGAGCAGAGGGCCCAGCTTCGTGGCCCCATCCGGTCTGGTCATGTTTGAATGGGGTGCCTGTCCCCTGGACAGGCCGGGATGGGTTTGGTCCATCCCCTGCAACAGTGTGTCCCAGGACGGGCGTCTGCAGGGGTTTGCTAAGTGAACCACTCGAAGTCAAAGGCCATGTCCTTTGCTCAGACCTGGGCTCTAACCATCTCTGCTTGCCTCCTGCAACCGGCCGCCTCCATGACTTCGCCTCCTTCGCTGGCACCTTCCACAGCCCGCTCCCTGACGCTCGGCCGCTGCCCCGGACGTGTCTGCACGGCCAGACTGTAAGCTCTGACAGCAGAGCTCATGCCCGTCCTAACCCGGCGCCAAGCAAACGCTGGGGTGAAGGAAGAAGGTGGGTGCACGTGGGAGGGAGAGAGCTTGGAAGGGGGGGCACCTTGACTCACGGTGCAGACACCTGCGGTTTCTAGAATCCTGCCCTCCCTGGGGGGCTCCCACGCCGTGCCCCGTCCCGCCCTTGGCCCTGCCATCCCCGCACCTGCCGCGGGGTGTCCTACAGCCGGGACTCTCTGTGAGCTGAGCGGCAGCAGGTTTTTTCCACTGCCCCTCTGTTCCCTGACACTAACTTAATTAGCTCTCTGTTTTCCAAACAGGCAACGTGACTCAGCACTTCCGCACGCAGGCACGGTCTAAATCTGTCCCTTACCCCCAGGTGTCTCTTAGCTCAGTCCTTCGCCAATTGAAATCACAGGGTTAGAGCCCACAGTGGAGGGTGATTTCCAGCAGCTTCCTGGGAGGACCAGGTTGGGTCCGGCAGACAGCCCTTTCTCCTGACCGGCTCCCCATGGGGCCACGGCCACAAATGTCCCAAGTTCTTTCCCTGGCTTTGTCCTTCCCCCAGAGCGGGGGGGTGGGGGTGGGGGGGCTCAATCCCAGGGGTTGCTGGAAGTTAAAAAACAAGGTCACACTATTGCTCTGCAGGCGTCAGGACCAGAAAGACCTCCCGAGCTCTGCTTCGACAGCTTGGAGTGAAGGGCAGCAGAGGGGGCATGAGGGGGTGAGGGGTGGTGGGTGGCTTCGGCAGAGAGCAGCCAGGGGTCAGGGTCACGGGCCGGGGGCGCCCTCCCCGCCCCCCTCCGGCTCCATTGCTCCATCTCGCCTCTTGCAGTTCTCCTTCTGCCCTCCCCACCTCCTTCCTCCTCTCCCCTCCCCCTCTGCCTCCCTCAGTGCCGGGGGTGGGGGGGAGTAGGGGGGGCCCCGGTGGTGAGGGGTTGGACGTGGCCGCCGCCTTCGTGGCTATTAGCAGGAGGCCAGGCAGTAAACCAGCCTCCTGACAGGCGCTGTGACCCGGTGGGGAGGAACTCCGTCCACGCACCCACCCACAGCCCCTCAATCTCACCCCAGGACAAGTGAACGAACTCCCCTCCCCACCCCAGTCCTTAGGGTGATGTGCATGACATTTGTCAGGACAGTCAGGGACACCCCAACTGCCAGACCCAAGCCTGGTTCCCCCAACACACACCCCCTTTCTCTGCACAGTGAGAGCAGAGCTGCCCTCCCGCCTATAGGGCGGGGACGCGGGGTCTGGGGCAGGAGAGAGTGGGCAACAGGGGGCCCCGGGCTGCCCTGAGGGGCCCGCGTGAGCTTCCTGGAGCTGCTTTAACAGACTGCACAGATTTGCTGGCTCCCGCTAACACCCATTCTAAGTCCTAGCATCACGGTGTCAGGGATGGGGGACACTGCTTGTGGGAGCTCTTGGGGAATCCCTCCCTTGCCCTTCCTGGTGCTGGTGGTGTACCCACGCCTTGGTTCCCTTAGTTGGGGGCCCCTGTTCTGTCTCCCCTCTGACCCTTGCCTCTCTCCAGTAAGGACCCCAGGATGATGCTGGGCCCACCCGCCGCCGGGAGCATCTCTCATCTCAAGGTCTTTAGCATCGGCAAAGCCCCCTTGACACGGGAGCTGGCGGGTCCAGAGGCTCTGGGGTTAGGCCACGGGCCTCTCCGGGGGCTGGGATTCTGTCCACCACAGAGTCCCTGACTCCTTTCCTATGTGTGTTCCATCCTGACCCCTGTCACCCCAGCTCCAGCTCGGCCTGACAGCAGCACCCTTGGGCCCTGAATAACTCACCTTGCTGAGGCTCCGAGGGGCCTGATCCTGGTTAAGGGGCCGACTGCCATCAGATAAGCTGGGGGCCTGGCGCTCTTTCATTACTGGTTGCAAAACATAATTACGAATGTAGAATAAATTACATGTTAACATGGATGATTACTCCTTGCTTCTCCTGCCATCATTAAGCAACAAAATAATATGGCCAGATGCTCCGAAACAGGCTACCGATGTCGGCGTCCGCCCCGCCAAAGCCCAGATGGAGCACCAATCAGAAGGTGATGGACAAGCACAGGGTTCCTCGCAGTCCTCCCGGGATCAGGGTCTCCCGGGCCGCCCCATCGGCCCTCCTGCTGAGGCTTCCCACAGGGGGGCTTCTGCCAGGGCCCTGACGCGTCACCGTGCTCGCCTGAGCCTGGCCCCTGCCCACCACACACCTCCTTTGCCCCCAGCGTGATTTCCCTTGGGCTGCACGCTGCCCCTGGTGAAGCCCCCTGCCCACCATCTCCATCCATCCCAGGCTCAGAGGGAAGACCCTCCTTCTGATCTTCTCTTGTGTGGCCTCCAAGAGCCACGTAATTCCCACTCTCTGGGTGGAAATTGGAACGGTGACCTCGGGCGGTTTGCTACACAGTGAAGCCTCATCAGCTCTGGACCTGTCTTCTTCAAAACGCCAGCGTGGCCTGTCCCCGCTCAGAACCCGCCGTGGCTGCCCGCTGCCCCCCGTGGCTCAGAACCCGCCGTGGCTGCCCGCTGCCCCCCGTGGCTCAGAACCCGCCGTGGCTGCCCGCTGCCCCCCGTGGCTCAGAACCCGCTGTGGCTGCCCGCTGCCCCCTGTGGCTCAGAACCCGCCGTGGTTGCCCGCTCTGGGTCCAGCTGCCTTGCAGCCGGGCGCCTCGGATGGGGACCAGAAGTGCCCTGCATGCTCTCCTGCAAACGGGAAGCAGAATCCCCGCCACAGCAAGCCGTGAGGGGCACAGCCAGCGTCCGGGGAAGTCCCCACAGGCGGCGTCCCTCACAGACCCGGCTCCTTGGTGAGCCAGCTTTGTCCTCTGCAAGGACCTTGCTTACCAATTTGCCCACGTGTGGGTGCTGATTGGAGCCAGTCACCCGGCCGCCCCGTCCCTGATGGAAGACGGGATGAAAGGGGGCGCCCTGCCACGGCCACACCGCCACCAGGTTCTGTCCCTCACATTGCTGTCAGAGTGAAGGTGACCTGTGCTGGCTCCGTGCTGGGCTGGGCGCGGCGTCGGGCCGTGTGTCCTGTCCTCACAGCCTCCCTGGGTGAGCCTCTGCGCTGGGGTAACAAGGACGGGAGCTCAGGGAGGTTGAGTCACCTGCCCGAGATCACCCAGCACACACCCAGCTTCTGTGGAGCTGTGGCCCAAGGGGTCCGTGGAGGTGTGGCTTTTATTTTAACCACTGTGGCAAGGCCTGGTCCCCCTCCCCCGCTGTGGCGAGCATCCATGGCCACTCAGCCTAAGCATCAGGAAGATCACGGCCCGCCCGTCACACAGGGGGCCAGAGAACCTGTGGCCACCCATGAGGGTCTCTTTCTAAACCCCCGAGAGCAGCATTCGTTGTCCCTGGAAGTGGCAAGTGTCCAGGCAGTGGGTGGCTGGGACTGAGCTCGGGAAGGCCCGCACCAGGCCCCGCAGCCTCCCCCAGAGACGTGAGGGTCTTCCTGAGGGCTGAGGCTGGCTGAGACCCGGGGCTGTCATCCTCCGCCCTGGCAGGTGCCTTTTGGAAAACCCGTCCCGCGGGGCCATGTCCCGTGCCCCCTGGCAGTCTCGGAGACATCTTGGCTGATGCCTCTCCCAGTTTCGAAGTAGACCATTTTACATCCAGAGAGACCAGGACTCCACCGAAACCCATCTCCCTGATTTATAAAGTCAGCGGTTCCCGGAGCGTGCGGTGGCCAGTGTTTATGCCGCCCTTTTATAAGCACAATGCATTTTACAACTTGTTTAAGACAGCGACAGGAAAGGGCATGCTTTTCCTTGCGCAGGAAATCGACACGCCCAGCATCTCCAATCAATAAAATCATATTTTGCTGACTTTGAGATGTCACCTCGGGGCTTTGCTCGGCAGCGGGAGCCGGCTGGGGCGTCCGGAGCTGGCTGCTGACGTATGGAAAACCGATCTGGCGCTGTGCTCAGACAGATGGCCCCGGCGGGGCAGGGCGCTGGGGGGTGCAGTGTTGGGGAAGTCACCCCACCCTGGCCGGCACCCACTCTCCCCGCAGCCTGCAGATGGCCCACTAATGAGGTCCAGTGGGCAGAGGCTGTGGGGAGACGCAGGCTTACATGCCACGGGGACTGGGAGGGAACAGAGGCCCCTTGATCCAGGCCCTCCTTTCACACAGGGGGCACATCTCCTGGGCACCCCACCGGTGATTTCCTCCCCTGTGCTTGCATACCACCCATGCCGGGGAGCTCACCACCCAGGGAACGCTTTTCCTGCATCCGCTGGCACCCCCTCCCTGGACCTGCCCCCTTGGTGGCTCCACCTGTTCAGCCTGACAGTGTCTAGTCCTTCCTCATCCAGAAGTGAGGCCGCACCTGACACCAAACAGGCGGCCAGCCCCAGAGACACCTGGCTTGCAGGCCATTGTTCCCGGCTGCCTAGGTGCCTATGTGTTTCTCCTGGTCCCAGCCCTGTGCCTCCCTCATCACACTCGATGCAGAACCCCGTCCCCTACGTGAGCTCTCTAATCCCACTGGGAAGCCCCTGCATTCAGGGCCTGCCCCCCACAAACGCCTCCCTCGGACAGCCAGTATCCCTGGGGCTGGGACTTTGCTACCTGCAGCCCCCCTATGGCAGGCCCTTTCTCCGTGTGGTCAAACCCTGTCTTCTGTCCTCTCTGTGAAGCCCGGGCTCCCTCTTCTGTGGGCAGCGAGCTGGGCGCAGTCCTGCCCCAGTGGCCCTCCGCTCCCTGGCTCCCTTGGCTTGCTCGCCCCCCACCAGGACCACCCTGGCCGTGGGTCTTGCCCTTGACCTGGTCATCCCGGGCATCTCCTCCACTCAAATCGTCGCTCCAGTCTCCAGAGTTGTAATTCCTCAGACAGGGTGGTGTTCTCACATCTGGACGCCACCCTGCGTGACTGCACAGTGTCTCTGTGAGCCCTCCTGGTCGCCCCTCTCCCACTCACTCTGTGGCATCCGGCTGACCTTCTCACTGCTCTTGACTGGCCCGGCACCCGACTGGTTAACCTGAACGATCTGTTGCTCTGCTTGCTTGTGGCCGCGTGGAAACAGCAGAGCATCCCCAGGAGGAAGCACAGCGTGCTGTCTGGTGGCCTTTGAATTCCTGACCTCGGAGCTCAGCGGGTGCCCAGCACTGCCACCTTGCCTCGAAACCCGTGATCCTCCCTCCTCTCTCCTAAGTCCCCACATCCTCATCCCTCGCCTGTGCCCTGACGCTGACCTACACTCACTGCACTGAGAACATAGGGACACATAGAAAGGAGCTCCCGGCCCCCCGGGACCCCCTCCTGTCCGCCATAGCTCTGTGCTCCCTGGAGTGAGGGCCCGGATCCCCCGCAGGCCCATGCCTCCTTGAGTCACTCCCTCCCCAACACCCTGGGGGTTGTTCTCCTGCAGCTGCCTGCTCCTGACAGCCCCCCAGCACGCTCTGGCCCCCCCACCTGAGCAGACCTGCTCTTGGCCCCGTGCCTCTCCCCAGCAACCTCCCGACTACGCACCTGTCCCTCCCTGCGGGCTCCAGCCACACCAGCTAGCCCGCTCTTCCTCACACACACGCCAGGTGCACCCGTCGCGGGGACTTGGATCCTGCCGAACAGTGCCTCCTGGCAGAGGTGCGTTCTCTCTTACCCCTCACCACTCCTGTGTCAGTGGCCGACGGGCTTTCTGGTTTCTAGCTGCCACCCCCCACATGGTAGGCCTGCGGAGAAGGGCCCTCGCTGCCACCTTCACCACAGCATTCCCAGCGCCCGAGACTGCACCTGGCACCTACTAGGTGCTCCGGAGATAGCAGGTGGGTAAGTAGGTGAATGGCTGTTCGGTTAACCGAGCTCAGAAGCAGATGCTTATGTCCCACACCAACCAATGCACCAAAGCAGCCCCAGGAAAACCGGGCCCTTTGGCCATGTACAAGCTGAGCTCACTCATCTCTGTGCAGACACCTGGGTTTATGGGTCTCTGTGTCCCCTGTGGCTGCAGGGCCTTCCCCACAGCAGGTGCCCACGAGTGGAACCCCAGAACGTCAGGATAGAAGAGGCTTAGATCTTTGAGCGTCGAGGTCCGGCAGCTCAGAAGGGGAAGTGAGTGTGAGAGAGCCATAGCCTTGCCCACGCTCAGCAATCCTGGCCAGTGAGCCTGACCCGCGCAGCTCCAGCTCTGGGGGCACGCCCACCTCTCCCTGCGCACACTTGTGTCCACCAGGAATCCTGGAGAGAAGCTCCCAGGCAACTTTGACGGGTAACGCCATTGTCCACATCCCCAGGGCTGCCAGCCCCAGTGCCCTGCTGCCTTGTCCTGCCATCAGGGAAAATTCTAGAACCCTGAAGCTTTTGGCTGGTTTGTGTGTTATCTGATGGTCCGAATATCCACACAACGGCTCTGCACCCACTTTTCCCACAGGAATGTCCCATCTCAGGGCCAACAAGCCTTCACAGCCAAGCTTCAATGAGCAGCGTGACCTGAGCGTGCCCTGGACCCGGAGCCAGCAGAGCCCAGTTTGGGATAATTTCACAGTAAAGGGGATCACACAGTTCCAAGGAAGCATCCGTCCGCCTGGCTTGAGCGGTTGCCTTGAGGCACAGTGGTGATGCCTGAGGCTGGGGCCAGACAGGCAGGCGGAGGTCACGGCTCAGGGTCACCGTCTGGAGTCAGGTGGGGACAGATATGCGGGGCTCACGTGGAGATAGCTGGAAATAGGATGAACCCACTCCGCAGCAACACGCTGCAGACCCGAGCTGTGTGCGGGCGCAGGTGTGCGGCCTGGGGGCCCGGCAGCGAGTGCATCCCAAGGGCCCGCGCCCCCCAGGAGCCCACGTGATAGAGTGGCAGACGCCAACAAACATCCCTGAAAAGACTGTGCAACAGCGCGGGCTGAGCCTGTTTGGAGAAACACAATTTATGGGTATTGTTCTCGAAACAACTGGTTGCATCTAATCAAATAATGTTTCTGTAACTCACCGCTAATTTGTTTTCACGATCAACCTTATGAATTCTTTTGCGTGGGATCTATTTTCTGACTCTGTATCTGTACACGTTCTCTCTCAGTTCTGCCTTTCATTCCGGCTGCTCTGAATAATTCACACACACCAAATTGCTTCTAGCTCCTTCCGCCTAGACGTGGGAACCAGAGGCTGTGCTGTCAGGCATGCTGGGGGTGGGGACGGGGAGCTCCGGCCTCCTCTCTCCTCTGCTGGTGCAGGGCCTGGGGCGATTCCAAACTCCCCCAAAGGGACTTGGGCTCGAGGGCCCTTCTGGTCCTTCCTGCGTCACCTCCCGGCTCTCAGTTTTGAGCAGCAGAGAGCCAAAGTGCAGACTCCACCCGCAGCCGAAGAGCTGGGCCAGGTCCTGCTGCCTAGTGGCTAGCTCCCGGGACTAGCACATGTCGTCGGCACCTCCGAGGAGGTCTGGACAGGTTTGCTCCATGGGAATGGCGCATCGACGGTGGTCAGAGTCTGATTTGCATTTTGAAGGCCCACGCTCTCATGGGACTAAGCGCCCACTGTCATTCATTTATTTGGCAAACGTTCACTGAGCACCTATAATTGGCCCCAGGGACACACAGAGACTCACAAACAGGTCTACGGATGCACTGCTGCAGGCTTGAGTTTCCTGCAGGTGGAGAGGAAGTCGGCCCCGTGAACATCTGGGGGGCGAACGTGCTGGGCAGAAGGAGCAGTCCACACGAGGGCACAGGGTCCTGCCGAGGGACACCGGAGAGGAGCACCTGCAGATCCGACGTTTGCTGTTTCCCCGAGATCGTGTGGCCTTGGGGCTCCAAGAGGGGACTGTCACTCGGGCTATCAGTCTGTGGGCAGCGCCCGGGGAGTGAGGCAAGGTGGTGGGCGTGGCCAAACTGCCCCTGAGGCCTGCTGGAGGTCACTGTCTGCTCTGGCCCGAGCTTCCCAGCCCACGCCATGGCCCCCAAGACGAATGTGCAATGAACTCAAGGGGCTCACCGGAGCCCAGCATGCTGTGCTCAGGAGTCAGGAGCTAGCCAGGCCAGGGCCCGCGACTCACGGCCCCAGCATCCCCACCCAGAGGCCCCATGTGCTGTGCAAGGGTGGGCTCAGGTGTTCGTCAGGGTATCCCATTTAAATCCCTTTCTATGGCTTAGGAAGCTGCCCCCCTAGGGGCTCAGTTGAGGGGCCAGCCCGGAGCTGGGATCTGACAGGTGACACCAGCCTCCAGCATTTACCAGCTCCTCGTCGGTGGGGCTCGATGTCCCTTTGGCTTCCTTTGCGAAAACACCTGCTGCAGGGATGATTCTTATAAGAAAATCACCTTACAGATTTCCTCGAGCCTGTATTTATGGAATCATTAATGGTTCGAAGAGGCTGTCTACAGTTTTCTGGTTTTTTTTTTCTTCTTGCCTTTTTATGGGCAAAATGAACTGCTGGTTTTGTAACAGAGAAGTGGAGGCTGGTGAACACCTTCTGGAACTCTCTCTGTCTCCTTGGCCGGGATGTCACGTGAGGACCTTCAGCATGGAGTTTGGACCCGAGGCAGCACGTCCCGTCCGTCCGTCCTCCGTCGTGTCCGAAGCCCCACAATGCGTGGGCCAGGCTGGGAGCCACAGAGCTGCAGGAAAACTAATTGAACGTCTCCTTTCCGGGCCCTTCCCGGGGGAGCGCCAACCCCTCTAACGACCCCGTGCAGCCAGTTTCTCTTCTTTATTATGGCCTGCCACAGCTAATACCGCAGGGACAATGGGCGCCGCCTAAGCCAGACCGGCAGCCGGAAGCTGAAAGCAGCGCCTGTCCCGCTAATGAAAGGCAGTGGCGGCGGCGGCCGGGCGGGGAGCACTGGGGTGGACGCAGGCACGTCTGCGTCCCTGCGCCTTGGGGTCCCTGTGCCTGGGGATGGCCACGGAGGGGTGAGCCAGGTCCTTGCAGCCGCAGCTCCTGGAGGGAGGGAGGGAGAAGGGAGAGGGGACGTCCCCCAGGGATGACTCAGAATTCGATAAGCGAAGATGAAACAATGAAGAGCGAGCAGGAACAACATCACTCTGGGCGACCTGATTTTCGGGCCCGTAGCGGGAAGGAGAAGATCAATAAAGAAATTACTGTTTTTTCACAGAGTCAGCTCCTGGAGCCTCCTGTGAGGCCACAGCCACCGCCCCCCCAGGCCTGGCCCCGGAAGGGGGATTGTGGCCCGGGGTCAGGGCACTGGCAACCCCGGAAGCTCTGGCCTGTTAGGGGACAGTTGCTTGACACCCACTTTTCCAAACATAGCTCTGCGTTTGGCAGAAGAGCATCTCGGGCTGACCCCCGAGGAGCTGTGCTAGCGGGTTCGGCATTAACTCGTCTCTCTGGGCCTCACTGTCTTTACCTGCTGAGTGAGGACAGCATTTGTGGCCAGCCAAGGGGCTGCAGGGTCACCGGCCAGCACACAGGCTTCGCCAGGCAGGAAAGGGAAGTTGGAGAGGGCCAAGGGCTCCTGGACTGGAGGTTGCACGGGGCCTAACTGCAGAGCATCCTCCCTGGAAAGCGAGTGATGGAGCCCTGACATCTCTGACTTCTGGTGCTCCCCCCAACCCCGGCTGGGCAGGGGTGCCACGGAGCCACGGCTGCCTCCTGAGAACGGGGCCCATCTGCCAGCATCAGATGGGACCCTCCCCAGCACCCCTCCCACGAGGCCCATGGGGGTGCGTGCCGTGGAGGCAGCGTGGAGCCCCTCCTTCTCCACGATGGCACAGGGCACAGCCCGCTGGCAGGCTTGAAAGGCCAGGCTGGTGGGATGAAGTCTTTTGGGCAGAAGTCTCCCTTCGAAGTGGGCTGGGTGGACTCCCATTTTGCGATGGTGAACACTGGTCCTGGGAAGGGTGGGGAAGTGAGCTTGCTAACCTGCAGTTGCTCCGGGCTGGGTGTGTGTGTGTGTGTGTGTGTGTGTGTGTGTGTGTACACAGAGGAAGGTCCTGCCCGCCCCCCAACCCCCGCCAGCTTCCCCCCAACAAGGGGGAGCAGAAACAGACACCAGCCTCTGGGCTTCCAGGGCCTCCGCATCCAGCAGCAGGGACTCACCGGCACCCGGGGCTGGAGGACCAGCCTGGATCCTTGCCAGGCACTCCGTTCTGGCACCTTCCACTGCCTGCCGTGTGATGAATGAGCTCCGGGCGACTCACCAGCTGGAGGACGTGCTGTGTGTGTCCGTGGGCCAGCCAAGGGCAGGAAGAGCAGAGCACGAGGCCTGGAGGCCCCAGGTTCAGGGCCAGCCTGCCCCTCGGCAGCAGGTTCTGCTGCTGATTCCTCTCCCTGGGTTGGCTTCTGCAAAATGGAGGTAATGCAACACCACGGAGGATGAGGAATTTTCCCACAGATCCGTCAGAAGACAGAACCTCACTTTGTTCTCAGAGTCCCGGCCAGATCTCTGGATTCAGGCACCTTGTTTAGAACAGCAAATAATTGCTTCAGAGACACATCACCCCGAAACTGCTTTAATCCTTGCAGATCCAACAAAACTGGTGAGGCAGAAATCCCACTCGGATTGAGGAACTGTGACTTCACCATCACGGGGATTAGGTGTCCCCGCACACGAGCCTTTCAGAGACACTTTTAAAAAGCCATGGCATACGTGCCTATGTCCAAGAAGTCATGGATATTAATACAGAGAAATCCCACCCAAGCTATGTAAGCGAACCCTTGGGCCTTAGCTTAGGATTTCCAGTGACAGCATCCAACAAGGCTCAGTAAGAGAAAATTCCAGAAAGACACCCGAGTGCATGGGACACTCAGCATAGGATTCAAAGGGGAAAATGGGACCATTTATCTGTTGGAAAAAGATAAAGCGGGACACGTGGTTCATACTCCAGAAAGCCCAAAGCACCGAGGGTCTCAGTATGAGGGGGCGCCACGCTTCAGTGCTAAGAAGCAAGGTGCGGGTCGTGCCACCAAATGTCACCTTCAGGAAGAGTTGCTACGTGAGGACAGCAAGATGCAGGGTCATATACACGTGGGGTGCCTTTTGTAGAAGAAGAGTGGGGTGCGACCACCAGTCAATGCCTCTCCTTGCTATTGGCTTCGAAGGACTCCATATGTCACTCTCATAGTCTGTGAAAACAATGTCTAACAATGGATTTATTAAAGCACAATCTTGCTACGGAAGACCCTTTTGGAAACAATTTATTCAGGAAACCAAAATAGATTGTTCTCCTCAATACTGCAGGTCTGGGCCACCAAGGAAGGGACATCTTATCTGATGGTGAGCAGGTCCACTGTGCCCCTTCACAAAGAGAAGGCTCTGCTCAGGGTCAGATGGACCGTCCGGCCCCTGGGTTCCTCAGGCCCCAGGCAGCCCCTTCCAGTATGCCTGGGAATCCAGCCTCACTCTTTGTGGCATGGAAGGTCCCACGGCCACTTCCTCCTGGTCAAGCTGCCACGTCTCTCTGGATCACACCGACACGGGTGGCTGGGCAAGGAGATGACCTAAATCCTGCTCCAGCCTCGGGCAGCTGCATCGTGGGGACTCATTTCCCCATGAGCACTGAGGAACCGCTCACCATCCTTGACTCAGCCCCACCCATGCATCCACTCACTGCCTCCAGTGGCCTGCCAGGGTCCGGAGCGTTCTGACGCCTCTCCGTGTCAGCCCGTGCCGTCGTGTGGACATGGACGCTATTTCATGGGTTGGAAGCTCAGCTGCCCCGAGAGATGGCTGGGCCTCTGGAGCCCAAGTTCCCCGATCTGGGGACAGGGAGTGGTGCCTCTTCCATGGGGTGGTGTGAAGTCGGAGGGGCGCATGGGGGTGGGACGTGTGCTCCGTCGGCACCTAACGTGGTCTTTGCTCAAGCGACCGCTTGTAACCTTCAAATGGAATTCAGTTAAATGTTCCAATAAAACAACAATCTCCCACCCGTCTTTTGTGCTCAGCGCCCTGTAATCACCGCTGCCCCTCATTTCGGGCCCTGCTCATAGATGCAGCCTGGCATCTGCATGGGACCCCACGCTTCCCAAGAGCCCGCCGCACCCATAGGAGCTGCCCCCCTCCAGCGTGGGCAGGGAGAAGGGCTCCTCGTGGGGCCTCGTGTAAGTTCTGCACGGGCTCTGGGGATCTGAAGGAGCCACAGCACGGTCCACGGACACCTGCGTGTGGGGTCAACAGTCTCTTGGACTTCCTTCCAGAGGTGACTTTCAGAAATGGGGAAAGCCCCAGACCCAGCCGCGCTCAGAACTGAGTGCCTCATGCCCTGACCTCCTCGTCTTCCCCCAAAGAACCATGGGTTTGATTCCAAGCCAGATTTTTAATAAAGAAAATTCATCCACAGATGTTCTGCCATCAGCCAATATATCCAGTTATTGGAATCTGGGAGATTTAGTGGCCGGCCGCTTGTTTTATTTCCTCTCCGGATAGAACCATTTCTCTTGTGTATTTAATATCCTGGAGGCATATTTTCCCTAGCAAATACGCAGTCCAAGACAGCAAATCCATTCTGGACCTCTGGGGTCATTATTTTTTTTCTGGAACTCAGAGCAGGCATCTATGTGCACGTTTGCTCTTCCCCCTGTCACTCGGGAGAAGTAGGAAGAAATCGGCCCAACTTGGAGCTGCGATTACAGGGCAGCCCCTGCCCGATGCGCTTGGTTGGGTCCCCATCACACTGGCCCCAGTGGCCTTGTGGATGGAACTGTGGCTTTACTGAAACTCGGGGCTTTTCCTCGAGTAACCAGCTCCCAACTCCCAGGGGGAAGAGTTTGGACCCCTCACTCTGAGAAAATTTGTAAGAACGTAAAAGTGTGAACTGGTCTCCCCCTTGGACAAGCTTTACTTGCAAGCTCATCCTGCCGACGTGGGAGAGCCGTTTTGCTCACGGGGGATGGCCAGCTAACGAGGCTCTAATTAAGGCCCAGCCCTCCCCCTGCCCGCCCCTCCTCTCCTGATGTCACTGTTCAGGGTATCCCTGAGCTCCCCGGCAGAAGGACGCTGAGGGGCCAGCAGTAACCAGAAAACAGGAAAGGATTGGGGGAGGGGGCTCCTCATCGAAGGGCACAGCCTGTGAGTTGGTCCCGGCCCCATGGATGAGCGAGGTTCTCTGTGTCCAAGGCCTGGGGACCCGCGTCCCAGAGAGGGCCGGCCGCTGACCTCTCAGACCCACCACAGCCCCACTGAGCCAGCCGGCCAAGGAGGGCCTGGTTTACCTCCGCTGACCCGTCAGCATCTTCTCCATGGGTGCACCTGCCACATCTCCGGTGGGTGCCTGTCCCAGACCCCGTCCAGAGGTGCCCTTGGAGGAGACCTCCACGGCAGAGTGAGGTGGGGTTCCGGGGATGCGGCCTCGGGTTCACGTCCACCCCAGGGGGTGTGGAGTCCCAGGCTGGTCCTCTGATTTCTGGGGCATGGGGGTTGGGGACCCGGTGGAGAACGTGTCCCGGATGTGGCCTCTTGGGAGAGCCCTACCCGGACTCTGGGACACATCCGCAGGGCTCTGCAAGGCCCCATCATCTTGAAAACCTCAGAAATGACAAGTGAAGCGAAGACATCTCCTAATATCTTTATTGTTCCTTCGGTAACTGGACGGTACAAAGTTCCCCTCGTTTTGACTTCGAACTGTACTCCCCACACCCGGTTGTCCTCGGGATCATCGCTTTCCCAGCGGAAACAGAGTTTCCCTAGATAAACCCTTCCCATCCGCGGTTACATTATTTAGGTAATTTAACAAGAAGAGAGCAATTCCTTTATTATCAACATGAACTTGATTACCTCTTTCTAAGGGTGAACACTGAATTTTTTTTTTTCTTTTTAGAAACAAAAACCATCCACTTATTAAATCCAAACTACAGCACGGCATTTACAACATTCATTGCATCAACTGAACACACAGAGCTACCACCTCAAGGAAACGACAGACAGACGCGGCACGACAGATCTACGGGGGACGCGAGCTCGAACAGGTGGGCGCTGCCGCCGTCCACGCCACACGTGCGGCCGCTGGCGGCAGGCACTGCACACGGGCCCGTGGGGACGCGGAGCCTCGGCGCAGCTCAGCTATGACATGACACGCGGTCGAGAGACAGCAGGTGTGATGGATGAGTTACACTCGCCGTCGCGGCCCCTGCGGACGCCGAGCATGGCCGGCCCACGGGCCCTCGATGGGATACAGCAGGCACGCCCACGGGAGCTGAGCACGATCTAGGGGAAATGTCCATGCGACCTAACAGTGGTTGTTCTCGGGCGAGAACTGGCCAACAGTCGTTGCCTTACTTCTGTAGGTTATTTGACCAGAAAGGGGGCCGGGTGGGGGGCGGGGGAGGGGACCAGGGATCCCTGGACTGCAGTTCCAGCTGCAAAGACGGGGGTGGGGGGGGTCTCTTCCCAAGTGTGTCGCCCTCTCACTCGAACCAGAAGCGCACGGAGGTGACGCCGCCACGCGGTGCCAGAGCCCACGCTGCAGCTGCTGTTCTGAAATTAGTATTATTAGTATCGTTTGGTAATTTTGGCAGCTCTTCCGCAGGAATGTCCGCGTGGGGGAGGCCTTGGCCCCCGGGCTTTCCAGGCAGAGACCACTACAACTCATCGGACCGGATGACGTGGAAGAGGGTGACGTTGTAGAGGATCTGGTGGCCGTTGTTCCAAGCGTACAGAGCGCGGTCCTTGGGGTTGTAGTCCAGCATGGAGATGTGCGAGTACTTGTTCTGGAAGGGGATGTCAATGTACTCGTAGGTCGAGGCGTTGGTCTGGTAGGCGTAGTGGACCTTGGTGCCCCCCGAGTAGCCGTTGGTGACGTAGAGAGTCCCGCAGATGATGAAGGCCTCGCCGGCGCTGCGCTTGGGGTAGCTGGTGTTCCAGGTCTGCAGCACCTGCAGGGACACGGGGTCCAGCTTGCTGATCACGATGTTGCCGGCATTCTGGTTGGTGGCGTAGACAGCCCACAGCCCGTTCTCGTCCACCATGAGGTCGATGTCTGAGTGGCCGCCCCAGGCATAGTGGTACATGTTGTTGTAACCGGCGTAGTCCAGGCTGCGCGTCTTGAGGATCGTCTCCGTCTTCAGGTCGAACCGGATGACGATGTGGCTTTGGAACTTGTTGAAGTAGATGGAGCCGTTGTAGACCACCTGCCCTGTGCCGGACCAGGGGTGCGGGAGGCGGTGGGACGTGAAATTGTCCGTGGTCATGAAGTCAGTCATGGACTTGTACTCGCGGACAAAGCGGTTGTTGTGATAGCCGTCCATGTACCACACCTGCGAGGGGGGAGAGAGAGAGAGCGCGCACCCGTTAGCGGCTCTGGGGGACACGGGCGGGGCTCCCCCCACGGGGCTTCGCCGCTCAGACTCAGAGTCTAATCGACTCTGCAGCGGCCCGGCGCCTCAAGAAGGAGCCGAAAGAACCAGGGGAGGATAACGAAGACCAGGCAACATCACGTCCTTCCCCCAAACCGCCAGGGTACTCGTCAAAGGGGACAGGACTGTCCCGCCAGGAAAGAAGGGTCCAGTGAGGAGAAAGGATGGGGAGGCACACTCTGGAAAGGGGGTCTGGGGCTGTAGCCACCCCTGCAGGTCAGGGAAGTGGGCGGCAACAGAACCGCCCCCGGTCCCCTCTGCTTGGGCTGCGTCCAGGCTGGGGGTTCACTGCGCTCTCCCTGGCCGGTACACAGCAGGTGCTCCCACTTATTTGGGGAAGGAAGGAACTCCATCAGCATATGAACCCCCAAGCCAGCAAGACGGCGCTGGACGAGGGGAACGCTCACAGCCCCAGGCAGTTCCTGTGGCGTGGGGACCCAGAGCCAAGGGCACCAGGACGGCAGCCCGGACTGGGGCGTCCTGTCTGCCAGGCAGAAAGGCATTAATGGGACATTTGGGGCGCTACACGTGGAATCACGGTCGCCCCCAACCCCTGCGCTGCTTCTCCAAGAAGAACGAGGGCTTCATGAAGGGCCCCAAGGGTCACAAGCCACCAAGATAACAAACCCAGTGGTGGCCCACGTTTGGGGTTACAGAGGAAGAGATTTCCGATTATTGCTTAAATGCCAGTTGACTTGAAAACTGTCTAGACTTTGTACAAAATGCTTTAGTCATTTTCAACCAATATGGGAGCAAATTAGAAAGCAGTGCAGTTACTCAGAGGAAAATCTGCCGGGCTAACGCCATCCCCAGTGCATCTGTCTGGCAATAAGACAGCTGCTTTATCCATCAGGGTTCTGCTGGCTGCGGGAGAGATTAAGGATGCGGGGCTTTCAGACACAGCATTACACATGCGTTAAAAATTAAAAAAAAATCCTAACCTTGTTCCTGAGGCACCTATTTGGATGCTTAGAGGCAGATGCGCTTTTTGTTTTTAATGAGATTTTTTTTTTTAAGTTGGGTCTCTTTTGAGGCTTTTATTACCCTTAGCCCCCCACAGAGCAACCCACAGTGATGCGGGTCTCGGATTGGAACGGGCGAATGCTGGGCTGCCAGGGGTCCTGGGGGCCATGATCACGCTGCCAAGGACTGGCCCTCCTGCCTGCACTTGGCTCTCTCCTGAGATGGGGAGCTCACTGCTTCTTCCAAGACCCGGCTCAACCACATCCCCCCCTTGGAACCCTCTCCTGACCCATGCCTACAGGGGCTGCCTCTCTCCCGCTCAGCACGGAGAGCACTCCTGAATGTGCATAAACATATCCTCCCCCACCAGTGGGCCTGTGACACTGGGGAACCCCAGGGTCCGGTGCCTCCCTCCTGTGGGCAGAGATGGGTGAAATGGTCACCAAATTGCTCAGGATTTGTAAACTGCCTCTTCTTCCCGGAAAGTAGCAAATCAGACGCAGGGCACAACGCTTTTGGAAAATGCAATTTAGGCTGGGAGGGAAAGCCAGCACAAGGCACTAAATGTTTAACGACCAGCTCTTGGCCCGGCGGCTGTAAGACATCATTGAAAAGCCCCTCTGTGCAAAGAAGGCACAGTATCGAGCCCCGAAGGGCCCTGAGATAAGGCACCCCTTCCCTCCCAGTGGGCACCCCCTCTGGGCTTACCGGGATCTCCGGATCGGAATGCCTCTCCCTCCCCTCCTGTCCAAGTCCCAAGGCTCACACAGAATCCCATCACCCCAAAGAGGACCCCCTCGATTCTCTGGCCTGGCCCAGAAACCCCATATCTGAACGCCTAGAGCCTGGAACCTGGTTGCCCTCTGAGCCCCGGGCACACTCACTTCCCAGAACAATCGCGTCGGACTCCAGGGACAGAGCCAGGCATGCGTGTTGGTGAAAGCTTCAGGTGATTCCAATGTGCAGGCAAGGCTGGACCCTCTGGCTTGGAGCCCATGCCCCCTTGTGCTCGGTTACGCTATCAACTCCCTATTGGCCCCTGGGCCTGGTGCCGCCTGACTGAGCCTTCCAGAACTGCGATCCAGACCATCGCTCCTCTGTAAACCTGACTCCTCAGTTCCAGGCTCTTCCCTGCAGCATCCGGCTGCCTCTGCACCTGCCAGGCCAAGTCCCTGGCTCTCAGACACCTCTGTGCCCCCCACCTGCCGCTCCCACCACAATGCCCCCTCTCTCCACTGATCACGCTCACTTCCTGGAGGGCGTTTCCTACACCCCCTCTACCCCCAGGCACGGAGGTCTCAATTTTGTAGTGGGGTGATTGGTGGCCCCCCAAAAGATATGTCCACATCCAGGAACCTGTAAATGTGACCTTATTTGGAAAAGAGAGCTTTGCAGATGTCATTAAGGATCTCGAGATGGATTAGGGTGGGCCCTAAATCCAGTGAGTGGCGTCTTAAGAAGAGGAGAGTCGTAGACATGAGGGGCTGATGCTAGCTGGCCTGGGACGTCTATAGCCGAAGCCAGCCAACAGGAGGGAAGGTGTCGTGGACCCCAGCCAGAGTCAGGGAGGACGGTCTCCTGGGGGGTGGGCACAGCCTGGCATCAGGGGTGAGAGCTTCCACAGCCCCAGCACCATCAGAAGCACGTGGACCGGTCACCACTGGGAGAAGGCAGCTTCTGGACACAGTGGAAGAGCACGTGAGTCCAGCGTAGAGCCTGGCACGCAGCTGGTGCTTAACAAACGAGTCGCGGAAGGAAGGGTGCCAAGGCATCCCGAGCTGACCTTGTTCCAGCAGCTCAGCGCAAAGGCGTCGGGAAGCCGTGAGCTCTACCTGCTCCTCTGCAGCCCCCAGACGGGCCCCCCACCCGGCACCCCCTGTGCAGCGTTCCCTGCCCCCGGCCTCTGGCCACGCGCCTCTGACCACACCCCGTGGCAGCCTGCCCCGAAGCCAACACGGATTCTTGTTTCCCTTCGGAACAAGGCACTGGTTTCCTGCGTGTGTGACCAAACTGGGAGGGGAGAATGAAAACGGTCAAAACAAAACAGCTCTCCTCCAGATCAGTGGCAGGGCCCCGGGGCGCGTCCCTCAGCGGGCTGGGAGCTGGAGGTGGCCATGCTGAGCGCACTGCTTGGAATGGCCCGAACCACACGGGCGTGGGGCAGAGCTGCCCAGTGTCCCTGCCCGCGAGCTCGCCCCCCCTCCCCTTGTCAGCAGCCCCCCCGCCCCAACCTAAGCCTCCTCCCGCTGCCCCCTCTCCGCACGCTCCGTCCATCCCCGGGGCCTCCTTTTCTGGAGACTGATCCAGTCACGAAGCAGAAAACAGGCGTCCAGTTATCAAGAGCATCCACCACCCCTCGACAGCTTTGCAAACCGACACCCTCCCCGTTCGGGGCAAACACCCGGGCTTCCAGGAGCCCCAATACTTGGGATCTGAGAAGGGGATCTCTTGAGCATCGCTCTTTACAACAAAGGAAGGCGATACCACAGCGGGGGCCAGAGGCATGTGAGCAGTGTCGGGTGCGGGCGCAAGCCCCCAGACCCAGGTGTGTGGGGCGCGCGTGGTGGGCAGGCAGACTGCCCGCAGGAGAGGGGGACAGGGCAACTCGGGGCACCTGCTGTAGACACTTAGTGAAACCACTGACTGTGCGCACGAGACGGGACCGGGGTTTTCTCATCGAACAGCCGGGGTAAGCAGGAGACCTCCACACTGGCAGGTCGCCGGAGGGTCGCTGGACACCCAATCAGGACAGGCACGCAGAGCGCGCCACCGAGGGCCAGGGACGGGGTCTCGGCGCTACCACCAGCACCTCTCGTGCGAACGGATCACCGCGCACACAGAGGGCTCAGCTGTGCCTGCGCCGAACCCTGCGGTCTCACCGTCAGCAAACCCAGAACAGAGCTGGGGCTCGCCACGGGCGATGTGGACCAGAAGACCAGTCGGGATTGCAATTAGCCCCTTAGACTGTCAGAGAACTTGCAAGCACCAGCTAACTGTCCCGACTCAGAAAATAAACAGAAACCACCCCCCAAACACCTGTCCGCACTCCCATCCCGGGTTTGCAGTCCCGGGTCCCGGGCCGGGCCCTCCAGAATCCTTTGCAGCCGAGGCTGGAGTGAGCTGCTCTGGGGAGAGGCTGGGAGGGTGGACAGAGAGATGGTGGCCGCCACGGGGCCTGTGGTCACTGCCCCCCCCCCACCTTCCCCAGGAGAAAGTGTGGGGCCGCCTCACTTCCAAAATACAAGAGATGCTGCTTCCTGCTGCCGGGCAGGTGTGGCAGTGGGGGAGGGGCGCTGCAGGGACCAGAAATCTCCAGGGAGAGGAAGCGACCTCCCCCTTTCCTGTTAAGAGTCCTCCAGACAAGGCCCAGAAGCCCCTCTCTCAATCCTGCCCCAAGGAAGAGCAGAGATTTTTAAAAAAAGTGATCAGTTTCTAAACGTCCTGCCAGCCCCTGAAAGCCAGGGGGTGGGTAGGAGTCGCCCCAGACTTCTGGCTTGTTCACGCTCCGGGGCATAGCCAGCAAGTGGGCGCATCGCCAGAGGACACGTGCCCAGACGTGTCCCTCCTCCCCTGAGAGCCCCAGGAGGGTCTTCCTCTGGTGGAGGCTCTCAGCGCCCCCGAACAGCCCTGTCCAGGTGTCCCGGCGCTCAGCCGGCGGCCTTCACCCCCACACCCCCAAAGGGGCTCACAAGACACAACCCAGGCCCTGCTTTTCTCTCCTTTTCTGAGTTTTTCCCCAGGGGGGAAATGTCTGGGAAAAAAAGAACAGGGCCTCTTCCCTAAATCAAAAAGGAACATGCGTTTCCATCAGCGTTGAAAAGAATACCAAATGAAATACAAATGAGATGCCATTAAAATAAGGAAGGCCTCACAGGATGCTCCTCCTGGAGCAGGGATGGGGCTGGGAGTGTCTGGGAGCTCCCCTCCCCTGCCCTCCAGCCAGGGAGGCAGAGTGGAGCCTGGGAGGGTTTTGCAGGGGTCCACCTGCTCTGACAGTCGCCACCATCCTTCCCACATTGGGCCCCATCCCAGCGGTCTGTGACTCCGTGTTAGCACAGGGACGTTGGCCAGGACCTGAGACCCTCCCCAAAGCTGCTGGGAGAACAAACCCCAGGGTCGCCCAGCTGTGCTCCAGCCACAACTGCTGGGGTGGTTTTTGGCGTAGGTGGGCATGCGGGCATTGGAGTGAGGGCCAGACATTCGGGGGATGGCCCCAGGGGGGCCCACGGCACCCTCAGGCCCAGGCCCGGTGGAGGGGCACTTACCCTGTTATCACCTTCTGGGGCCAGAGGGTCTGTCATCCAGGACCCGAACCTTGAGCCAGAGGTCTTGACGGTCACGGGGTCACTGATGCCCGTCAGCTTGCCACAGGCTGAAAGACAATGCGTAGTGCGGAAGAGTGAGTCCCTTGGCCCGACCCCGACCACCCACTGCAGGAGGATGTGGGTCCCCTCTGCTCCTCTTGGTCGGGGTGTCTGCCTAACAGCTGCTCTTGCCCCTCTTCTTCCTGGTGATACCCCCAGCCCCAAAGTCCCGAGAAGCTCCCCTGGTCCCGCAAACAGAGCCCCTGAGGCCAGGGTGGACGGGGAGAGGGAGAGGGAAGAGCGACACCCCCACCCCCCTGCCTCACTCTCTGTCCTGTTAGGCTCCCTGCAAGACTCCGTGCACCACCTGGGTCCCGAGGCACCTCTCTGGGAAGAGCCCCACGCCCCTGGGCCAGTTAGAACCGGACTAGGGGAAAGGCCCGCTCCTTCCCTGGAGAGCCTGTGAGCGTCTCCCGCAGGGGCAGGGGGAGAAGGTCCCTTCTGCCTGGGGGGAACCCTGTGGCTGCAGAGCGGGGGCTCTGGAAGCACTGACAGAGCAGGGCAGCAGGAGGGACGGGGCCTCAGATGTGGCCTCGGTGCCGCCCGTCTCACAGATGGAGGCCTGCAGGAAGAGAGGGACTCAGAGCCACGCCAGCACTCTGCACAGGGGAGCCTGGGACTCAGCGCTCTCTGCAGCCCAGCGCCCCTCCCAGCGCCCTTCCCACAGCCCCGGGGGCCTGCCAGGCTGCACCTGCAGGCCCAGCAAAGATTCCACAGCCACTTAGGTCTTCCAGAATAAATGAATCCCAGCCAGCCTGGAGGGCAAGGTGTTCCTGAACCCTAGGAGTGGGATCAGCAGGTGGACACAGTGCAGTCAGCAAGGTCCCAAGAAGATCCGGGTGCTTTCAGAAGATTGTCAGTGACTTAACCCGGGGACACAGTTTAGCCGGGATAATCCCGCAGAGTGGAGGGCGGGCCAGGCCTCAGAAGCTGGTCTCTCTCTAAGAAAAAGTGGGGTGAGTATCTGCATTAGCATCATCACGCTGGGCTGCAAAGAGAGACCCCTGACACCCCAGCCCAGTGCCTGGCGTCCCGTTTCTTTGTGCTGGCGGGAGCGCGGAGGCCGCGGGGAGGGATATTGGCCGCCTGCAGGCAGGAATGGTGGGGGGGGGGCTGGCTCTGCACCCAAATCCCCATCAGTGGCGCCGCCCTGCTCATGACCAGTCGCTGCCTTGGGTCCACACCTATTTCTACCAGCCTATCCCTTCCCCTCTCCAGACGGATTTCCTGTCTGTTCCACTTTCAGGAGCAATGGTGTGCTCTCCCACGTAAATACTGTCCCCTCACAGCCCGCGGCTTCCTGGCACGAGTCACTGCTCGTGGGGCTGGTGGCAGGTCTGCAGGTGGTCTAGGTCCCTGCTGAGAATCACAGCAAGTTTGCTGGGCCCCGTGCATAAGCCCCCCATCCGGGGGAGGACAAGGGGGACTGGAGGAAGGTCCCAGGTTTGCCAGTGTCTACAGGGACTGGAAGAAAAAGGGAGTGCTCAAGGCTGGTGTCCCCCTGCACTCTCTTGGCTCCTATGACCTGGGGGCCCCAGGGGCTGCCCCCAGGAGACAGCAGCTTCTCTGAACTGAGTGGGAATCGGGAGATGTTGACAAGGGCCACCTCCAGCCACCAACAGCGTCCCCACCGCTGAGCCAGGGGACAGGGGTCCTGCCGGCAGCCCGGAAGGAGGAGCCATCGACCCCAAGTGTGTCAAGGCTTAGGGAGCCCGGGGGTGCGTGGGTTTTCCATCCAACAGCACACCGTGGGATCAGGCACTGCACAGCATGATGCTGAGTCAGCCGAGTTTCTGGCCAAGACTGTGTGGCCACAGCCCCCTGTGCTGGAGACCTCCCTGAAGGAGACCAGATGTCTGTCCTCCATATCACACCCAGCAGGTGAAGATGCTGGGCCAGGGCCCCAGCTCGGCGCAGGTGCCTGGCCCTTCCCACCTCCACGCCTTTGCTCTGGCTGATCCTCCACCTGGCACGTCCTCCGCCCGCCCTCCCACCTGTCCTCTACGGCTTGGCCCAAACCCAAGCCTCTTCCCAAGACCTTACCTTCGGAACCCCACCCACCCTGTCCTCACCGACTCATGCCAGTGACCACACATGTCCTGCGGCCTTGGACACACATGTCAGCGTCCAGGTCTTGCTGCCCCAGGCTACAAGCTTGTTGTCCTCTCTTGCTGTTTCCCCAAGGCTCTGCCCATGGAATTGTCCGTGAATGAGTGAGTGAATCATCTCTCAGGTACTCAGAGGTAAAATGATTCATCTCTCAGAAAACCCTCACGATGTCCTTCGCCACTGGCCCCAGCAGAGGGGACGGGAGGTGAAGCAGGGTCACCCTTGTCCGAGTGTGGCACAGACAGTTGGCCTTTTCCATAAGCCCAGAGGGCAGCCATGGGGGCCGAAGCAAGGGGAGCTTCTAGAAGGGTGCCTGACGTGGGTGCAGTGCTCAGTGGAGGCAGAAGCACAACCGTGATTGTGGATTCAGATTGAGGATGTGGAGAAAAGTCGGGGTCGGGGCTGCCTCGGACCACCCCACTGCGTCCTGCCCACTGGGGGCCTTCAGGCCTAGAGCAGAGCAGGGGAGCCGGCCATTGCGGGAAACAGGCTGCAGGTCAGGTCTGATCTGGAGGGGGATGCTCTGCAGCAGAGCCTGCCCTCCCCGGGCTGAGGTCTGCACCCCCCTCACCCAGGTGCTCCCCAGCTCCGAGGGCGGAGCACCAGCCTCCCCAGCCCCTTGAAGGGAGCCTTGAAATCATGGATCAGAGCGTGCAGAGAAGGGTCCGGCTGGTCCCCTCCGCATGCCCTGCTCTTCCAAATACTGGCTGCAGCCTCAGGTCTCCAGGGCCTACCGGGCTGGAGGCTGCCCCCCCCGCTTGAGTCAGGGAGTTATTTTTGGTTCCCTGTCCAGACTGGTTCTGCCAAGACCTCAGGAGATGACAGGATCTAAAAAAGCCCCATGGCAGAGCCTCATGGAGGAGTCTTGGCACATTCAGTTCAGGAAAGTGTCCCTCTCTGTCACGAGGGCTCAGGATGTGCGTAAGGAGGGGAGGAGGCTGGGAGAGCGCCCCTGCGCAGGTGCAGCCCAAAGGAGGTGGAGCTCCAGGGCCAGAGCACCCAGCTGGGAGGGCCTGGCCGCCCTCACCCTCTTCCAGAGCCCAGGACCAGAGCCCAGGACGGGTGTCAGGAGGGAGGACACCGTGCAAAGCCGGGAGCCTGGACAAAGCAGTGCCCTGCAGATGAAATCATTTGCCTCTTGCTATTCCTAGAAGGAATCCACTTCTGAACAACAGCTGGGACAGTCTCCACAGGGAGCCCTGAGCAGGCCCAGGGTGACATGCCCACCAAGGAACCAGGCCAGAGACCAGAGCGAGGGCCCGAGAGCCCCATAGCAGGCAGGCTGGGCCCTCAGCTTTTGGTCTCCCGTGGTCCCAGCTTTTATCCCTCATGGACTGGGAACCGTTTGCAAAGCTGGGAGCTTGGGCAGGCACATGTCCTCGTAGCTGGAAGAACCTGAGGACAAAGCAGAGCCAGAGACTGGGAGTGGCACCAAGGGGGGGGGTGACTCATCTCCCCTCCGCATGGGCAGGGCAGGGCAGGCGCCCGGAGACCTCTCACCAGGCACGATCCTGAGCACCTCCTGGGAGGACTCCAGAAAGGGAAGCCTGCCCTGCCAGGATCCCACTCAGGTCAACACACGAGCAGCACTTTAGCTGTGGGTTGGTTTCTTTCCCGTGGGGTCTCCTGCAGGCAGAGGCATCTCAATCCTCCACTGAATGCAAAACCCGCTCGTGCTATTTTCAGCATCCCCCTTGCCAGCAGCAACTCCCTCCCCCTGCCCCTTCAGGTCCCTGGGAGCAGGTCAGGGCCAATCCCTCTGCCTTCCTGAACCTGCTGTATCTCAAGGGCTAGAGAACAGGAAGGGGGCTTCAGACTTGCCTCCCCCAGGAGAGAGAGCCCAGGATATGGTGCCAAGGCAAAGCACCATGCCCTGACATCCCAAACTGGCAAAGAAGTCTACACCCTGACCATTAGCAACGTGGACCCCGGGCTGGTGGGGCCGCTGACGCTGAAGCCCACGGGCTTCATTCACGTGTGTTCTCAGTGGAACAAGAAGACCCCCAGAGATTCCGATGCCTGGCTCTGGGTGTCTGGGCACTTCCTTCCCACTGGGGGAAGGCTTAAAACTCAGCTAATCCCCCCTCGCCCCCATTTTACAGACAGGAAAATTGAGGCCTGAAGCTAACAGGATGCTCAGGACACGCTGATGTATGAAGAGCATTCTGTATTGGATCCCGAGTCTCTGGCTCAGTTGCTTTAGCTGCTGGGTCATCTGACTGTGTAGGCTCCCTGGGGGTGACTGTGAAGTCTCTGGCCCCAGCCTGGGGGACAGGGTCGCTGGGCAGCTCTGGCACTCCCCTGTCTGGGAACAAGGGGAGCTCAGGGGAGCGGTCAGAAGCCGCCTCTCTTGCAGAGGATGCCCAGAGATGCGGAGCCCCACCTCCAGTTTTAGAAACGGAGTTTCAGAGTCATTCTGGCTGGGCCTCTGGGAAAAACATACAATCCCATTGAGAGAGCAATCTTTACAAATAGAAACAGAAAACAAATGGAACCTTGTTTTTCTCTGCGTACGTTTTGGGGTCAGGAATTACTAGCCACGTCAACTTAAAGAGAAGGTGGCCACAAGGAGCGACCTGATTGAGGGCACGTTTTCGGGGGCAGGGGGGTGGGGCTGCAGTGTCTATACCGGGAAGGTAACGGGGACCAACAGTGAGACTTCAGACCAAGGAGCCAAGGCGCTGAGGGGGCAGGGTTGGGGGGTACTGAGAGGCCAAGTCCTGCAGGAGCCCCAGCCTCCGGCATAGCTGTCAGGGAATGGGGGGCCCCCACAGGCAGGAGGCAGGCTCCTCTGCTCTATGCTCCCGGAACCTGCAAGCAGGCAAAGAGGCTGCTAAGATGGTACCCATTTGCAAGCCTGAAATAAAAACCATATTAAGCAGCCACAGGATAGGAATGTGGTCCTTAAGTTATTGAGCTTGAATGGCAACCTAAGGAGAGGGA
This sequence comes from Neomonachus schauinslandi, assembly GCF_002201575.2. NCBI lineage: Eukaryota > Metazoa > Chordata > Mammalia > Carnivora > Phocidae > Neomonachus > Neomonachus schauinslandi. The sequence continues at coordinate 91,440,014 of NC_058415.1, read as the reverse complement.
GGGGCCATGTTCAATCTGTCATCTGCCTATTTATCTACCCCCACACTTACCCACCTACCTGTCTGTTCATCTACCTACCAACTGTATCTGTCTGCCTGCCCGCCTACCTGCCTACCTATCACTTCCTACTTGGCTGCCGACTGGCCGGCCCTGCGGCCCCCCACTCTGCCAGGCATAGTGTGAGCCATGATATGAGGTGTCCCTGGACTCTCACGGTGATCCCAGGGCGTGGGGACTCCTACACCTTCACTGTACAGATAAACAGGTGGCTGGCCCTCGAGACAGTCAGTGCCTGGGGAGAGTCACACAGCCGCAGGGTGATACCTAACTACAGCCAGCCGCAGACGGAGGGCTATCACCCTTTGGTGTTCATGTGACTCACCCAGCCGTTGGTTAAATGCAGATCCCTGGGCCCCCTACAGACTCCGATTCAGTGGGTCTATCTACAAGTCAAGGTGTTTCTGAAGAAAGAAACCCAGAGGCAAGACCACACGGCTGCACCCCGATGGGAGAGCACATGGTCCCTGGGAGTCATCCTCTCTCTTTACTCCCAGATCAACCACCTCGGCGGCCCAAGGGTAACTGTGTAGAAGCCCCAAGATCCTAAGCCGCAAGGAAAATTGATGCAGCTTCTAAAAATAGGCCAGGTTCTGATGGGAAGGCTGCTCGTCCCAAGAGGGGCAGTGTCCCCCTGGGAGAGGCCTGTGCCTTCTCAGCGTTTGTAACTTTCCACTCTGAATTTCCACTTTGCTCCTTGACCCCCTACAGGGCAAGCATGGAGGCCCCATCTCAGTTTCTCCCTGGTATACACAGTCTGTATCCCGGGGTGGGTAGGGGGGAATAAAATAACCAAAAGCCCCCTCACCCCTTCATTCTTCAGAGGCTGAGACCCCTGGGTGGAGGGTCTGGACAGAGAGAGGCGGTCAGCGTGTGGTCTAATGCTGGGTAGAAACCCCAACCTGTGCCCAACGGAAATAATTATATAACCCGTAGTCATAAATACAGTCCCATAAACGTGAACATTCTAAATATCACACCGACCCCTGGAGTGTCAGAACTGGAAGCGGTGTGGAGACTGCCCAGCCCTGACCCCTCCTGGGGCCGTCCCGGGTCCCCCAGGCCCTGACACACCAGGACAGGGGCGCCATGAAGCGCATCACTGGAAAAACGCAGTAGACAATCCCTCATGGGACTCAGCAGAAGTGCCCACATTAAACCAGATTAAACTCCCAACGCCTCTCACTGTCCTCCCCAGGCTTGGGGGGACTTTCGAGTGTTTGCCTTTGCTAGGAGGCCTAGAGCAGCGTTCGAGATAATCTGAACGTTTGGACCTGCTCAAACGGGGGCTGGCTGACTACTTCCTTGCCTTTCAGATGTTCTCTCCCTTTTGCCTCACGGCACCAGGGATTTTTAAAAGTATTTGCTACTTTGGGATGTTGTAAGTTTATGAGAAGGCATTTGGGGTGTATGTGGGGGGTGTGGGGAGGGAATCAAGTTAGAATAACAGATAAAACCTAAGGGAAACTTCTTCATAAACCAAAATTACACTAAAAATTACCCTAAAGTACACTAAGGATACAGTATGAACATGAACAACCTTGGTGTCAAAAACCAGTAGGTGAGAAGGGCCAGCTACTCTTCACACGAAAACCAAAGAATGAACTGGAAATTGGAAACGTGGCAGGAGAGTGGGCTCAGACGCCAGCAAGTCACGATTTGTGAGAGCACCCAATAGGGAAGTTGATAAGGCAAACAGGAATTCAAGCACAAGCCAGAATCTAGAGGGGTCCCCCCATGGTGGGGGAACCCCAGATCTGGTGCCTCCCCAGAAAGCAACAATGGGGTTGAGGAGCCTGTGGGCTCAGAGGCTCCCTCCATCCAGGCTGTTAGGACGGACTGACGCCTTTTCTCGCTGTGAATGGCAAGTCCTCTATGGTGGTGTGACCGAATTTTCTTTCCTCTTTTATTCAAACCACGCATGATTCGCTATCTCGGGAGTTTCGTCAGCCCTTGTTCCCAACCTGGAGAGAATATGAGATGTATGTTTCCAGCCCTATTAAACTCGTGTCCTAAACACACCCATTCCACACACAGACACACCCACTCACACATACTCTGCAGATGGTATGTGGCATCGAGTCCCTTTTCCGGTCCCTTTTCCGGATGTGCGACTTCACGGGGTCTGCGAGCCGGCCTTTGCACAGTGCCCTAGGGCGAGTGCCCTCTCTGTATGCTCCCCAGCGGGAGCCCTACCCAGAATCCCTAATCCAGCCGCGGCCTCCCTGAAGCCAGGCGGGCGCTGTCCATTTCAGCACCACTCCCTAAGCCTGCAGGAGAGCGGAGGTGGGCTGTGCAGTTCCACGCCCCCGCAGGGTTCTGGTCCTACCTAGTTTTTGCATGCATGCACGGAGCCTTTCTTCAAGATTGGACACTCTGCTCTGAAGTTCATCGTAGTCATAGGCGCCAATTTCCTCTTGCAGCTCGTTAAGCACTGACGTCAGATTCTGGACCTCCTCCTTAAATTGCAATACCAATTTGGCATCGGCCTTGTACTCTTCCAACACAGGGATCAAAGGCCTAAGTTCATCCATTTTCGCTTTTATCGCCTGCAAGGTTAAAATAAGCTGGGTTCAGTGCTCTGCGTGCAAAAACTTGCAACACCCTGCCTTGGCCTGGCTTCTCCCCGGGTGAGGGAGCATGTGCACACCCCTGTTTCATTTACAGGTTTATGTATTCTGGCCCAAAAGAGTTAGGAGAGCATATTAAACAGTCTTCAGAACACCAACATATTTGGGAAAGGTCTTTATTGTCAGTTTAGAATGCAACATCTTAAGGTTACATGCTTTTAATCACACACACAGTTTCTTTTTTTTTTCTTTTTCAAAAAACGCATTGACAAGGGTTCAAACTATCCATGGAATGCATCTACAGTCGCATGCAAAAGAGGATCCTGGTTGTGTTCAAGGTTCCTTAGTGATATGGTGCTAAGTATTGGAAAATAATAGTAAAAATGCATGGTGCAAAAGCTCTCTGACCCTCTGTCATGGTTACATGGGAGTGGACTGCTTCTTCAGTCACTGCAGCACTGAAAAAACGCTTTTAAGTTAGCCCTGCAAGCAAGAAAATGAAATACTGTTGAAGAGCTACCTCACTAGCCTGCCTTAAACAGACAGCCATTAATAGACAAATATTTTCATGGTCACTTAAAAAAAAAATCACACTCCATTGCTAGATTTAGTCTAAACCAACTGCTTGAACAGTTATAGAGATTCCCTCACAATCCCTGGTGAAATTCTCAATGCAATTAAAGCATGGTCAGAGGCAAGGGGTTGCTTTTCCTCCCCAGGGGCCATATTGCTCCAAATTTTGGACCTGGGAGAGATGCCCGTGTGGACAGTGCTTGCAAAGATGAGCTAGCTCGTGGCGGCTAAAGAGACCCCCGTCTTCAGAGGAATCGGACTCTAGCATGGCACAAGGGAATGCTGGCCTTTCAGGGAGAGACACAAACTCTTTTTGGTCAGGCGGGTCAAAAATCTCTCTCTCTGAGATAATTCACGATGACGTTGTCAGAAGCAAGGACAGCATAGTCACCTGCCTCCAACGTGAGCAACTGGCTCATTGCTCCTCGATAGGATCAGGCCTGCTATTATTTTATTTATAATATAGATTTATTACTTCGTTAGCCTGCCGTTTGGTCTGTATAATGTATCGGTTTTAAAAGTGGATTACTTCTTGCTTCATGCAGGGAGCACATCAAAGGAAAACATTAGCATAAAAAGGACAGGAAGACAGAGCATCAGCAATTTCTAGTCAAGCAGGGCTGTGTAATTTGACCTGTTCATTTATATCTGGGCTAGATTGCTAATTAACATGCACGTGTACCTTAATTAAGGTGCATATAATTTTTCAATTTAATCATTTTGAAGCTGAGTAAACTAGAGGTGTATATATATGTATATATACATATTTCTATATATGTATATATAATTTTAGGTCAAACTCTGGCTTTAAAGTCCAGAGTGACCCAGAGAGAAAAAGAAAAAAAGAAAAAAACACTTACCAGGAAGTGAGAAAGATGTTGGTGTCTCTCTCTTTCCTCCCTGCAAATCTACAGTGTGCCCTGTCATAGCTAAATTAGGTCAGATGTGAAAAATTGCCCCGAGTGATCCCTGCTCAGAAATGGCTCTAATCAATTAAGCTAATCCTTGGCTAATGGGATTTACCTATAGCAGCTGCAGAATGACAAGGACCAATCATGTCCCTTCCCAGCTAATCTGTGACCTGGCTTCAGAAGCCAGGTCCTGGGACCCTGGCCTGGGAAGCTAACGGGGGCTGAAAACCGCCGCTCTGTCCACCCCTTGACCCTGTTTTTCGCCTAGCGAGGGCGAGGGCAGGGTGCCTCTCCATTTCCAAGGACGGTGGCAGCCGTTTGCAAGGCCAAGGGCAATTTCTGCTGGGCTCCTCCCCAGCCCCGAGTTTCTAGTTCTGGAGGGGAAGGGGAAAGCACAAAGGGAAACCAAACCCAGTCTCACTAGGAGGAAGGAGCACGCATACCTTGAACTGCCTGGCCAGGTGTTGCTTATGGCTTTCCTCCACCTGCTTGAACTTGGACTCCAGTCCCTTCATCTGGTTCTCCATTTTTTCCACATACTGCAAGTCCCTCTGAGTCCGCCTGTCCAGGACCTCTATGGATTGAGACATGTTTTGCACCTGTCAAAAAGGCAACAGGTTCAAGAAAGGAGCTGCAGCAGGTGCCCGCCCATCTTATTTGCCTCCTAATACACGACAGTGACCTTTTCCACACAGCCAACACACTGGGAACCAGAGGCGGCCCATGCATTATTTACTAGTTAATCACCAGCAGCGGGGAGTGTTATGACCAAGAACTCCCCAAACAGAGCAAATTGGTTTGGTAAACATTTCCTCTGCCATGTTCCAGAATACTTTCTCTTACAGCCAGGGATGCAAATCAGGGGTTCAGGAACCTCGGGTCCTCCCCAGCTCACAGCTCCAGGCATAGAAGGCTTTGGGTAACTTTTTTTTTTTCTTCTTTATTTTGTCAGAGGGGAGGGGACTGTGATTCTGCAGGATGAAACCGGTTAGGCAGGCATAAATACCAACAAGGATGAATAGTGCTTTTGGGCTTCCCCCACCCCAGGTGGAGACTCTCTGTCTCCTGTCTTCGCAGGCATCCTGCTGCGAAGGTTGATGGCAGGAGCATGGAGTCAAGCTACAAGAAAACTGCTCTCCCTGACTCTGCATCAACCCTTGTCCCCATCTCGCGCACCATCCATCACACCTCCCGGTATCATAGGTAGATGACTGTTCTGTAAACACACACGTTCAGTGCACAGAGTCAGGAATCAATCACCCAGCAAATGAAGAGTCGCTGTTCTACATCTTTGCAGGCAGATCTGAATTGAGTCTAGCCTCAAGATGGAACTTTAATATTCAACAGGATTCCAGAGAGCTTAAAAGGAAAACCATTTCAGTGCAGCCACCTGCCAGGGCATTTTATTTCTGGGAAACTGGCTGGTGCATCTGTGCACGTGCATTTGGGGTGGTGGGGAGGCGGATGGAGCTCAGGATGTGCAGCGGTGTTTGGGCCCCTTCTCAGAATCTAATCCAATCACCAGGGAGGAAGATACCTTCACGACCACCGCAAATCCTCACATCTGATTTCCTGCTGCCTTTGAAAACCCTCTCCCTTTCTCGGAACAGAATCATTTGGGCATGACACATAGCCTGACTCGGTCAGTGAGAACATGACAGTGCGGTTTCTACCACTTACGGTACATCTTCCACCCCCACAAATAAAATAAAGTAAGAGCACAACCGAAAGGCTTCCCAGTAGGAGAAAAACCGGTATTACTCATTGCAGCATTTTAAAATGCCTGGAATTTTATGGCTAGTTATTTAAAAGTAACACACCAATCCAGTTTAAAAATTCAGGTTTGTAAAATACACGATGTGGGTGACTCTGATACTCTCTGATCCTTTCTATAGGGAACTGGAAAACATTTGCTCTATTACCTTCTCTCTCCCTGCCCCCCTCACCTGATCCTGTCACACTGAATAACCACAGGACTTCCTTTGAGAAGAGCTGTGAGTTTTGGTTTCCTTCATATTTTAAAGCCCAGCCCAAACACCACCTCCTCCAGGGAGGCTTCCAGGATGCGCCAAAGCCAGAAGCGGCTGCATACTACTTGGAAACTGCATCACCTCGCTGGCGCAATGCCTGACCGGCAGTAACCACACATACACATGTCTCAACCACCTGGCTGGACAGGCAACTCGGGGTGGGAGGGGTCTGGGGCTTATTCACTCCTACAACCACAGCACA
>NC_058415.1:91428698-91433571 GCF_002201575.2 Neomonachus schauinslandi | reverse complement strand
CTGCAGCCACAGTGCTGGGAGGAGGAGCACAAATGGCCGCTCCAGTCAAGATCCCTCTCCCCTCCGGAGACGTAGGGTTCCTGCCGTGTTGGCAAAACCCACAAGAGCCGGGGCTTCCGTGGGCTGAGCAGAAGCTGCTGGGTCCGCACTCGCTCCAGACTCAGACCTCCAACGGGGGCCACACGCACCGCGACGGGCTTCTCATTTGCCAGACAAGGAATGCTTTTCACGAATTTTAAATAAGATTAAATTTAAGATCGAGAAAACAAATTTTAAAGATGCCAAGCTACTCCATTGCCTTAAAACAAAATGCGGACTCTCCTACTGTCTGTCCCACCTGGAGCGAGGACCCCCACTCTGGCCGGTCATAAAGCAGACGAATGGGCCGAGGTGGGTGTTCTCCCTCGAGAAGACCCCGGTCTACGCTCCCGTCCCTGGGCCATCCATCCTCTTTCCTGCAGGATGTGTCCCTGAGAAGCCAACTGACGAGCTCAAGGTCACACAGCTATCAAAGACACAGTCCTCCCCAGGCTGAGCCCGTCCTGTCACTTACTCCATTCAATCTTTATAAAACCCTGGGAGGTGAACACTATTTCGAGTCCCATGTTATGCATAAAGAGACCAAGGCTCAGAGAAGTTAAGCCGCTTGTCTACCAACCCACAGCGGGCAGCCACGATCCAAAGCCTGGCCTGACTCCAAAGCCCCTACTTCCAAAGTCAGGGCTGGTGGCTTTTTCAAAGAGAACAGAGCCCACGGCCCCCACAGGCCTTTTCCACTCAGCGGGTTTCCAGCGGCCCTCAGCCCTGGCCGCAGGTCAGCACTGGGGCATCTGTCAGGTACTGGCCTCCAGGCCCTCCCAGGGACCCCAGGCTAACGACAGTCGGACCCCTGGGTGTGCAGCCCACGACTGCACCTCTGGACGCCCCTCGGGTGGAGCTCCATGTGCAGCTAGGCTGGAGAAGCACAGAGCTCCGCGCCTCGTGCTCAGTTGGGACCCCAGCCCCACCGAGGGAACACACCACCAGAGCCTCGCACCTCGGTGCCCCCTCCCCACAGGCAGGAGCAGCCCTGCCCCCGCCACACAGTCTGATCGCAGGAAGCCACGGGGGCCCTCTTTCACAACAAAAGGCTGCTGCCCTCTGAAAACACAGTGCCCACTGGGGTATAAGATAGGGCTTTAAACCTTTCAGCCCTGACACCCTGGAGTACGGAGGCAGAAAGAAGGGCCCCAAGGCCTGCGCTCCCAGGGGCTCCGAGAGCTTTCTGGAATCCAGAGGGCACCTCCCCCAAGAGCTCCAGGGCCTGAAGCCTGCCCCCCAGCCCCCGCCTGCCCCCGCCCAGGCCCCAGAGGCCCCTCCCAGCTCCACCTCCTTCCTCTGCAATTCTGAATAATTAAAGGCCCAATTAGGCTATGGTCTAGTTTGGTGTTAATGAACGTTTGTGGTATGTGCTAAATGTGTTTACTTTAATTCTTTCTAAATGAAGTACTGGGTGGGCTAGAGACGCAGAACAAAGACCACACTGTCACTTACAGTGGACCAGGCACCACGGCCAGGCTGCACCCATGGCCTCCAGGCCCTTCTCCCCCCACACACCCATCCCCGGGACCACGCAGAGCTGGGCGCAGCCGGGAATCGCTGACCCACACCTTCCCTCCACACTTTGGGAAACTGAGGCCAAGACAAGGACCTGATTTGCCTGCAGTTGTATGAGGGGTTGTGGTTGAGCTGGGCTCAAAACTGAACAGTTCTGACCGAGCACCATGGTGCTGTCCTCTCTCCAAACGCACGGCCACGACCTTCCCCAGCAAGGAGCACAGCCCCGGGGGTTGGGGAATGGCTTCCTCAGGGCTCAGGCCGCACCCCACCCCATACCCCTCAACCGTGGCAAACTTATGGCTTACCGGTGTGTGTGTGTGTGTGTGTGTGTGTGTACGTGGGGTATATGTGGTGCACGTGTATCTGGTGTGTGTGGGGGGGGTTGTGGAGGAGGTGTGTGCATGGTGTGTGCATGGGCGTGCGGTGTCCGTGTGCGTAGGTGGGTGGTGAAACGGGGTGAAAAATCTAGCCAAGTCGACATGATTCTCGTGTAGGTTCTTTGAAATGACGGGTGTAAAGCACGTGTTTGCACCACATGGCGCTGCTGGGCTGCCGAGGGGCAGACTCGGGGCACCTGCACCACACGGCCAGCGATTGGCAGATCCAGTTGTTCGCGGGCCCCGGAAAGAGCCCACCAGCCGAGACCCAAGGGGCCCCCAGGGTGCTCTCCCGGGGGGCTGCACCGCTAGGAGAGATGGGGAGATGGTGGCATGGGGGAGCAGCCCACGCCCCCCGTGGCTCCCCAGGGCAGCGACCAGCAGGGGCTACTCGTCTCCTCCTGCGCCATCCGTGGGGGGCCTCCATCCACCCAGTCATCCATTCACAACTACTCTGAGCACGGACACGCTGAGAAAGAGGGAGGTCTTGCCGCCGGGACAGACCGTGCAGGCTAGCCCAGGCCTGGAGCTGGTGTGGGCACACACACGTGCACACACGGACACACACGCGCACAGACTCACCTTCTCCAGGAGCTGCCTTAGCTGTTTCGTGCGGGCATCCCGTGAACACATGGTCTGCTGGGGGGCGACCACTGTGCAGATACACCTGCCCTCGCTGTCCTGGGCAGAGCTGTACACCTGCCAGCTCTCTTCAGGGTTGGTGGGCAACACCTGGGGGGGCAGGTGGGGTGAGGGAGCGAGAGGGAGAGAAGTGAGACCATAAGGAAGTGCATCGGGCACGACAACCAGGGAGGGCTGTCCAAGTCCGACCCCCTGGCAGAGAAGGACAAAAGCGGTCCGAAGACACGTTCTGACCACAGGGACGGACGGGAGCCCCTGAGAACAAAGGGGCGGAATCCCATCGAGGCCCCCGGGGCTAGAAGGAAGTCAAACAGGCGCAACTCTAAATTTTGTTCAAATTCAGGGGATTTTTCAATTCCAGGGATGTGTGGTGTTCTGGCATCTGACTGAATCGATAGGCCAGGTAGCAGGGAGGGGGAGAGGCCGCAAGCCGGCGAGGAGACAGGCCGGAACGCGAGTGCCTGGTTGACTCACCAGCACGTAATTCAGAAACAAGATCTCCTCCTCATAAGGCCGGCGCAGCCTTGCAAAGCCGTCCTGATGCTTGGAGATGGACACCCGTGGTAAGAGCCGGGATCCGGCAGCCCGCTAGCCCAGAGCCTCAAGGACCCCGAGCCCCAGCTGCCGTCCCGCAGGAAGCCTGGCAGGGACTGCCCGAGGAGATACCAGCCTTCCAACTCTGTGAGGGCTGCTACCCACGAGTCATTTGGTGGCTGTCGCCAAGTTTCTGGTGCCATGTGGGGCCAGGTCACACCCAACCTCGGTCCTGGGGTATGCCCAAGGAACACCGAGAAACCAGGGCTGTGCCTGGCTGCTGTCACCTTGCTGCCCAGCTCAGGTGCTGAGCACTCGGTACACAGGGAGGACACTACTGTCCAAAAACACTCCCCTAGCACAGACCCTCCCCCGCAGCCTGCCCTGTCGCCTCAGGTCACCTCCCTGCTATTTTTAGCATGGGGGTGGGGAGGAGAATCTATAGTAGCTATACATTCGTTTCATTCATTGCCAACCCCAGAAGCTGAGGACCCAAACGCAGGAGCGCAGTCATTACGAAAGCAATGCTGGGTGCCATCCTTGAAACACCCGGTGGGGTGAACTTGACGAGGGTCTTAGGTTGGGGTCACGTGGAGACCTCCTCCCAGAGCACTGTGCCCTGGGCAGCCAAAACCAGGCGGGAGAGGAGCCTCCTGCCCGCCACCCCCCACCCCAGAGGGAGCCAGCCTGGGGCCCTTCCTCACATCCTCCTCCGCTCAGGGGTGCTTCCCGCTTAGCCTGGCTCAGCTTAGCCTGGCTCACGCAGCTCCAGCCACCATCTGAGTCAGCCCTGCCCACAGGCGCCCTGGCCACTCGCCCCCTCCCCCAAGGCCTTGACAAGGGAAGAAAAAGACACCTGGGAAGCAGGACGGAGGGGTGATAGGACCGAGAGGGGGCCAGCTCCACAGCAGGTGCCTCCCAGGGCCCCGCCCCGGCCACTGCACCTTCGGGCTCCGGGACCCTGAGGGACCTGGCGCGGGGATGAACAGGGAAAGGAGCCTCAGGGACTCGGAGCCACCAGCTCGCTCGCCTGCCTGCTCGTCCACTCTGGCAGTCCAGTCCGGTCCGGCTTTCACAAAGTAGGGCGGGCTCAGTTCGAGCGCTGGCTGGACCAGCCCCGACAGGGTGGAGCAGCGGCATCCCCACCCCTTACCTGCTGAGTGACCTTGGACAAGTCCCCAAGTCCCCTGCCTCAGTTTCCTGACCTTGTCAGTGAGGAACTTCCTATTAGTTGAAGGGGACTCCAAGCCTCAGAGTCCCTGAGGCCCCCTGCCCCCCGAGGAAGCCCAGCAAAAGAAGGAGGTGGCGCCCCTGGGGGACCAGGGCGGGCCACTGGCGGGGGGCAGGGCGGGGCAGCACGGGGACAGGGTCACCCCCACTGGGGGAGCCGCCGTGGACCCTTGCCCGTGCCCTTGGCCCTGCGCCCTGCTCGGCGCCGCCCAGCCCGGGGTCGTGGTCGGAGGGGAGCGGGCGGGGAGGGCGCGCGGGGCGGTGGCGGGGACTTACGCCGGTGCTGCGGTCGAGCGTCCCGCCGCTGGCCGCAGAGAGCTTGGTGGTGTTGAGGCCCACCAGCGAGGGCAGCGTCTGGGACATCCAGTTGGTGATCATGGCCATGGTGCTCAGCACAACCCCGATCTTGAGCAGCGGCACCGACATCGCGCCTCGAGTCGCCTCCCTGCGCCCGCGCGCGCCGGCGCCGGCTCCGCGCCCCGGGGCAGCCT
>NC_058415.1:91419711-91428298 GCF_002201575.2 Neomonachus schauinslandi | reverse complement strand
GGTGGATTTTTCCTCTCCGCTCCGGCTCCCCGCCGCCCCCTGGCTGCTGGCAGCGAGGCCTGCAAACCCCAGTCGCCAAGGGGTTGAGATGGGTGTTCAGGGAGGAAAGCTGGCCACCGCCCCCAGGTCCTAAAATCCGCGTGCGCCTCGCGGCCTGACTGTCCGGATGGGTTACGCCGCTGCTACCCTCCTTCCCGGCTGAGTCAGGCCTGGGCACCCCTGTGGGACCACCCCCACCGGAGCGCGGTCAGCCCTGGCTGCCCAGGACATACCTGGGGGTGGCTCCACGCTCCGCAGGCCAGCCCTGCCGCCCCCCTGAAGCCGGGAGGGGGGTCTCCAGCCCCAGCGCTGGGGGGGAGGGAAAGAGGTGTAAAGGGGAGGGCTCTCTGGGAGCCGGGGGGCCAGGTGCTCTAATGCCTCTGGGAAGAAAGGAGTCTCCTGGCAGTTGCCGGCACCCACCAGTGTGGGCTCCTGGGTGTGGGTGGGAGCAGTCTGTGCATGCAGGAGGGGTGCAGGGCCCAGCTTGCAGGGCAGGAGCTGGGTGCAGGTTTGGGGCATCTGGGCAGGAGAGCAAAAGGTGCCCCGCCCATGAGGAGCATGGCCCTAGGTGGGGCCTTGGGGTCTGTGGCTGGGGGCAAGGGTGGTGGTCCCAAGCCCGGGTGCCCAGGTAGAGGGGCAGGGCAACCTAGCACAAGTCCCCAGCCCTCTGCAACGTCACACCAAGACACGTGCGAGTCTCTCCAGAAGCCCGGGGCTGCCTGGGTCGAAAAACCTTAATGGGGCTTTAGCATTTGCAGGAGGCTCCTAGGGGATGAAAGGCACATCCTCCAGTCGCTCCCATTAAGCTTTCCCAGCCATTTGGGAAGAGAAGAATTCCCCAGATCACTCACTACGCTCTCTTCTGCCTGGGTGAGAATAAATCTCCCTTCCCGAACGGAGATCACAAAGAGCCAGCCTTCCTGGGGCCCACCAAAGATGGACACCATGTTCCTGGGGCTTCACTCTGCTCCGTCCCCTTTCAGAGAGGGGACTTGATTCCAGCCAGGGCGGTCCTGGCCTGAGTGTTGGGGGTGAGACCCCGCTGAAGGGTTTGCTGATTGGTTTCCCTGATGAACGCGAGGGAGTGCAGGTGGCCAGTTCCAACCGTTGGGGAAGGGCGCCATCTCCCAGCGTGTGCTGGTACTGCAGGCTCTGCTGACCGCCCGTGGAGTCCAGGTCACACCAGGTCGCACCAGGCGGGTGCTGGAGGCGGCATCCACCCGGCTACCCACGGTCCACCTCCTTCCTCTGCCAGCACGCGATGAACAGATTCAGGGCCCAAACCACTCACCCTCAAGTCCCACTGCAGACTGTGGCCGCTTACTTGGTGGGAAGAATTTCAATCGAACCCAACCCAACCGACAACTCTCAGGCCCTCCATCCAGAAGCCGCAGGTATTTGCTTACTACCTACTAGTGCGAGATGGGGGTACTGCATGCTGCAGACTGACCCGGGGGCGAGGCCAAGACGCGGGGGACAGCGTGCTGTACAACCCCGGACAGAAACAGCCCCAACGCGGGAGCAGATCCCCGGCATCGCAACCAAGTACACGCCCTGGCCAGAGAGGGGCATCGCCAATGAGCCGCTCAGCACCGAGAATGCAGACGCGGGCAGACGGCCTGCCACCGGCTGGGAGACCCTGGCCAGGGCATCAGCCCTTCTGTGCCTGTTTCCCCATCTGTGAAATGGGTTCAATAATAGTCATCGTCACTTTTCTCCGCACGGTATGATGAAGATTGGCCGGCTGCTGCGGGTGCAGGCTTGGCGACCACTAAGAGTATCCTGCTTTGCACAAGACAAAACCTACTCAGGAGGCCCCTCTGCTGAGCGACCAGGGTTTAAGTGAACGGCAGAGCTGGGATGCGCCCCCCACGCAGACCTCGGCCACCCGCCGTGAGAGCCACTGCTGGTGATACAGATGCTGAAGAGGTATCGCCAGACACGAACACGATCCCCACCAAGCAGAGCCACGTTCTAGGGAGAGGATGCTCCAGATGGGCAGATGTAAAGAATTAGACCAAAAAAAAAAAAAAAAGCTCCTGATTTTGAAGAACATCTGATTTCACTTTATGTCAGTAACGTCCCATAAGGATTTACAGTTGGTTCTCTAAGTCTGAAAAGCACCAACTTGGCCAGGCTCCTCCACGGAGAAACCGGAGCCCAGGTAGTTGGAGACCGTGGAGCTGGTGCTCCATCCGAGGACCGCTGGGTGGCTTTGCTCGCTCGCCTGGGACTCCCTCTGACCCCGGGCACAGTCTGCGGCTGGCCTGGGGATGTGAGGCCCCCTCTGTAGTCACGCTGGGAGCCGGGAGGGTTTCTGGCACCCCCCAAGGCATGGCTGAGAGGCTGTCTTTTACACGTGTGGCTCTGGGTTACTCCCACTGGGTTTGCCACACGTGGACAGTGCCTCGGAGTTCCTGCAGCTGCCCGGGAGCGAAGCTGACCCTGGGACGTCGGGGATTTGAGAAAGACTCGGGGGCAAAGCCAGCTCACACCTCTTCCTTCCTGTCGGTGTTTATAAAGAGGTGGACAGAGGCACCCTTCACATGCCTCCCTCCCAGAGGGCATGTGTAGACAGAACAGGGGTGTGCAGTGGGTACGGCCCTCCTCCTGACCCACTGGCAGCCTGCACCCCAGCCACTCTGCCCTACTCCCCTGAGCCCCTGTCCTGCACCCCTACTGCCTTGGCATACACCCTTGCCTCCTTGCCCTGCACCCCTCCTCTGACAAGCTGGAGGTTGGAGGGAAGTCACCTCCGACTCATCCAATCCCAAACCAGAGTCCTCTCCAGTGACTGGAATCCATGAGTCAGTAGGAAAGACTACCACTTGTAATGTGTTTGAAAGGGTCATCCGAGAAGCCTCAAGCAAGTGTAATTCGATTTAGAAGGCTACACAGTATTTCCCAAAGCAAACTATGAATTGTTGAAGAGTGAGGCATTTGGATTAAAGATCCTTGGCTTCGGCCAACCCCAAATGTTCCTGAGGAGGAACTTAAATCCCAATTTGCACACAGCTTCCCTTGAAGCAAGGGCTCACTTACGTTCACAACTCGGAATAGCCACGTAACCCTGACTGAGCCGGCGCCGTGCCCCAGACACCCTCACGCTAGGTGCCTGACGTCCCTTAATCGTTGCGGACGCCCCTGGGCGATGCTCTTGCTGTGTCAGGCTCAGAAAGATGACAAGACCTGTCCAGTGTCATCTGGGGTGCCTGCCATTCCCAGGACCAAGCTCAAAAACGCGGTGGCCCTCGGCCCGACGGATATCATGGTGTCCGCCCCCCTTGTGTGACAAAGCAGCACCGATGGGTGGCCTCTAAGCCACAGGCTGAGGCTCACAGGGGTGGAGGCTGCGAGTCCGAGAGCAAGGCAATGGTGGGGTCGCGTTCTGGGAGGGCCCGCCTCCTTGCTGCGTTCTCACGGGGCAGACGGGGCGAGCGAGCGCTCTGAAGCCTCAGGTCTGAGCATAGGCACATCCGGAAGGAAAAAAGTTTGGATGCTCTTTTGCTGTGAAAAAACCATGCACATTTTTCTCAAGCTACCTGCACACAGCTGGGGTGGGGGAGGAAGAGGGAAGACAGACGTGGGAGAGGAAGGGGGGGGTCTGCACACAGCTCTTTGGCTCCTTCCAGCCTGTATGTGCCCTGGCCACTCACTTTCCTGCTGGGGAAGAACATCCCTGCCGTGGGGAGAGGGTCTGGTCTGGAGCCGGGCACCTTGGGAGGAGCCCACAGGTGACCTGAACCCCCTCTCCCAGCAGCCACGGAAGACCACCACGGGCAGCCCGATCCAAGCATCATCCCCTTATCCTGCCCCCTCCACAGCCTCTGGGTTTACCCCGGGTGGACGGCGGTGGATGGGGTTACTGCTCCTCACACACACTCCTGAGGGGGTTTCCTCCTGGCCCAGACCTGGGCACTTGCCGGGCCCTCTGTGGTGGAGGGTCTCCCAGCACACCGCTGGGGCTGGGCCGTGTGCAAATGCCAGGCGTGCGCTGTGCTGAGGGCAGTCTGCTCTCTGCCCGACCACCGGGAGAGCATGTCCGGAGCGGGGCTCAGAAGACCCAGGCCGGGGCTCCGCCAGCCTGCTACGAGCCTGCCCCAGACATGCTTGGTCGTCCTGGGTGCCACTGCGGTTGGAAGTTGTTAGCCCAGCTGCAGAGAGCTGGCCCGTCCTGTGCTGAACCTCCTCCCAGGCCACTTCCTTCCACCGGCTGCGCAGGCTCAAGCTCCTCTGAGGTTTTGGGACTCACGGCGTCTCTTCCAGTCCCCAGTGGACAGTGCTCTGTGACCCACAGCCATCCCCGGACCTGCTTCTTCCCTGAGCCACGATGCCCCCTTCCAGCCCTCAGTCCTGATTCTCTGTCCCTCCAGAGACTGGTTGCCCGTGGCCCCTCCCTGTTGCCCCCACACCCTCTGCTCCTGCTATGGAAAGTTCCATGCTGCTTTCATAAACACTGCCTCAGACTGGCTCACATCCAGACCGGGAGGCCACGCCTGCACGTGCTCTTAGATGCCCATCGGACATGGGGTCCACTTCTGGGGGCGGCCCTTTGAAGAGCCCAGATGAGATGACTCTGCAGGGCCCTGTGGGCTGAGCTTATGGTTTTTGGGGGTCCCATAAACGTTACTGTTCCCTACCGTCCATTAAGGGAACTCCCCATAACTGATGGAGGAGGACGGACTGGTTTCTACGGAGTCAGTCAATGATCCTGACACGAATTCACGGCTCCTGACATGGATCAGAATGTGACATAGTTATAAAAACATCTGAGAGTCAACGCTGGGGTCCAGCTGCGGATGCAGGAGGCACCCAGGAAGTCAGTGCCAGCGCAGAGCGGGACCTAGGCACGGCCAGACGCTTGTCCCTCCCAGAGTCCACGCTCTGCCCTCAGCAGATTGGGACCCTCTGCCCGCTGAGCCCGGACTCGGCCTCAGAAAGCTGCCCTGCAGAGGGTGTGTTGTCTCCAGAGAAATAGAGTCCCTCGATGCCATGCCCCCGGCGCCCTCTCCCCACTCCCCACTCACAGCTGATTCTGCTCCTGCATCCACAGGATGAGGCCCGGAGGCTGGGCTGCCCAGGGATCGGGAGCCTTGGTGCGCTGGGCAGGGCAGGGGCTCAGGGACTCACGTCGGAGAGCGGCGGATTGTTTCTGAAAGCCTGCCTCCGTTTCTGCTCCGAGTCCTGCTCTGCTGTCAGATTTAACACCAACACCCTGTGGTGCTGAGTACGCTATTTATAACATCTTTAAATACACCTCTGTTCTCTCTTCGACCCTCAGACACCCCAAGCATCCCTTGCAGCAAGCGGGAGTAACTTTCTCTCCAGAGCCACCCGCGAGAGCCATCTTGCACACTGGAGAAGTCCCTGCCGTGCAGCCTGAGCATCTTGCACGCTCGCTAACGCTGGGGATGGGAGTGAGCTCTACGAACCTGCACCTCTGAATGCGGATGGAGGCTGGACATGGGGCGTCTGCCCACCTCTCCCCAGGCTCTCCCGGCCGCCCACTCTCCTCCCGACCAGCAGACCGTAGCTGTCATTAAACCCTGCATACAGAGCACACAGGACCAATCCCTGTCGCCGAGATGAGAGCAAGCGGATTGGAAAGCTCGCGTCTTAAAACACTGCCTGAGAGCAAAGAAGGCGCTTTCACCCTCTGTCATCTGGCCGTGTTGTTGTAAGATTTAACCTGGGCCCAGAGGGCGAGGGAGCCGGCCTTTGCAAGTAGCCATGAGCAGGGTCTGGTCCCTCCTCCCCCGGCGCTGCGTGAATGATGCCCAGAGCCACACATGGTGTGCTGGGACTGAGGGCCTGTCCGTGATTAGCGACGCTGGCTCAGTATATCTGCGTGTGCTCGCCGGCAAGCACACGCAGACATACTGGGACGCGTGAGCAGCTGCAGAGCTCCCTCCATGCACCCTCCTTTTATTCCCCAGAGAACTGAGATGAGGGGCCTGGGTGCATTCTCCCAGACGCCCCCCGGACGGGGACTTGCTCTAGGCCGCCCACCCTTCATGGTAGGACGGAGACCACAACGTGGACCCCCCCCCCGGGGTGCTCTGCTGCTCCCCTTCTAAAAGCTGGGTGTCCAGGTCAGAACATGGGGCCCGCAGCCAGAGACTCGGCCGACTGGGAGCCCCAGTGCGGCTCTGCCAAGGTCTGCAGCTCTGGCTCGATGGCTGCAGGCACCTCCCTTCTGGCTGCTGCTTGTGACCTTGAGCCTTTCCCTCTACTTCTCACGTTTTCTCTCCACCTTAACAGAAACGTGAGCTCAGTGTCGCAGGTGGTAGACAGACCTGGGGGCGCACCAGGGCTCTGCCACGCGCTGGGCTGCGAGGCAGGCTACGTCCCCTTGAGCTTGGACAGTGAGGACGCTGCATGGGGTCGCTGGGCTTGCTCCCTGCGGAGCCAGGTGGCGCTCCTGGCGGGCAGCGTGAGTCGGGGCCACTTAGCAGTAACCCTTCTTCCTGGGGTTACCCCTGTGCTTGAGGGTCCGGCGGGTTTCTCGTGTGTGCGGCTGCCTGAAAAGCTAAGGGACGGGCATCTTCGCTTCCCAGCCCTGCTGCCCCCGTCAGAGCCGCCCAGACCATCGGGAGGGGCCCCGGCGTGGCGAGGACCCTACGGCTGTGGCTTTCAGAGGCTGAGGGGCATCGGCGGTGCTCCTTTCAGAGCCAAAAATTGGCTCCCCTCCCTGTCAGCCTGGCCGGCAGTTGCCATGTATCTAATTCAGTTTAGCTAGTAATTAGTTTTGTATTACTTTACACGGTGATGTTAATACTGATTACAGGGCCTGATGACTTTAGTAATAAATACAACCCAAGGCAGAAAATTACCTTTCTTTTTATTGGGGAAGGCGGAAGTCAGTGGAATGAGAAGCAATTTGCTCTCAGAGATGAAGCAGCTGCCTGGGAGGAGGATTTACACCTTTACGCCCTCCTGGTGTTGCAGCACCTCCCTGCCCACCCCCCGAAGGCGGGCCCACCTGGGAATGGAGCACGCTCCCCTCCCTGCTCCTCTCTGGTGTACCAGCCCTAAGGCAGGGGCCCACAGACCCACCCTCAGAGAAGGAGTAGATGCCCTGCATTGTGAACTAACTGGTTTAGGAGAAGACCACAGTGCTCCTGAGCCCCCAGCCCCACCACCACGACCACTCTGGTATCCAGTGCAGATGTGGGGGAGGCCAGGGGCCAGGGCAGGTGGACAGGAGGTCAGTGGGGTCACCCGTCCAAGGTTAGTCTCCGACAGGTCACAGAACTGGGCTGTTTTATTCTCGTTAAATTTGCTCAGGGGAGCAGGTCCGGCAGAATCTCAGGAGAGAAGAGATTGGGAGCGATGGGTCCCAGCAGGATTCTGAGGGGCTAGCCCCACGCAGTCTGCTCTGTGACACTGCCCTGTCCATCCATCCACGTCCGTCCACCCACACCTCCCCAAGGGAGTCGGCTTTGCTCACATCTGGACTCGGGCTTCTGGCCCAGCCATACAAGCATGGTGACTCTTGGCCCTCAAGTGCACTTGGCTCATCAGCTGGAAGCCCATCAGGGTGTGCCCATGGGGGGCTTGCGTCCTAAGGACAGGAGCTCTGCTTCTCGGTTAGAATAAATCAGATTCCTCCACACACCCTTCCTCCTCAGCCTCTGCGGGGAGCCCCCTCCGCCCCTGCTCCTCCCCGCTTCTTGCCCCAGCTACTGCTGAACGCAAGAGCAACCTCAGGACCGCAGGCTCGCCCATCACCTTCTCCAAGCTCGCCCCTGCTCCGACCCCAGAGCCCCGGGTTCACACAGACTCCTGCCTCTTAAACAAACAATTACGGCAGAGCCTCAGGTCTTCCCACAAAGCTTGTCAGCCCAGACGCCAGACCACAGGGCTCAGACACGCTCTGCACCGTGAGCCCAGGTCTGACTGCACTAAACCTGACGAGCAGGTGTCCAAGAACAGCACGCGATAGGGAGGGTGAGGTAGCCACTGAGCAGGATGGGGTCTAGTGGGGGGCGGCCGACATCTTTGAGAGTTATCCAGTTTTTAAAAGGTGGAAGTTCATGCTAAGAGGCTAAGAGCTTTTCTCAAGGTCACCCCAATGGCACCTGGTGGGATTGGGGTACAAATAAGGGCAGCTGAGTCAAGGTCTTTGCTAGAAAGCCCCCACCCATTTCACAACTTCCTATGCAGACAGCATGCTCTTATTAGTGGACCAGGTGGGCCTGGGGCTTATGTATCCCCAGCTGTCCCACCTCCCGCAGGACAAAGGTCAGCTCCCCTCACACCCAGCCTCCCCCAGGATCGAGGGGTCAGCTCACCTCGCACCCAGCCTCCCCCAGGACAGAGGGGTCAGTTCACCTCGCACCCAGCCTCCCCCAGGACAGAGAGGTCAGCTCCCCCTCACCCACCCTCCCCCAGGACAGAGGGGTCCGCTCCCCCGCACCCAGCCTCTCCCAGGACAGAGAGGTCAGCTCCCCCTCACCCACCCTCCCCCAGGACAGAGGGGTCCGCTCCCCCGCACCCAGCCTCCCCCAGGACAGAGGGGTCCGCTCCCCCGCACCCAGCCTCCCCC
>NC_058415.1:91381812-91419611 GCF_002201575.2 Neomonachus schauinslandi | reverse complement strand
CTCCACATCCAGCCTCCCCGAGGACAGAGGGGTCAGCTTCTCCACACCCAGCCTCCCCAGGACAGAGGAGTCAGCTCCCCCACATCCAGCCTCCCCCAGGACAGAGGGCTCAGCTCCCCTGCACCCAGCCTCCCCCAGGACAGAGGGGTCCGCTCCCCCACACCCCACAGAAACTCCTAAGATGCTTCTCAAGGAGCGTGGAGCACCAGATTGGAAATCGCAGAAAAAGACCCAGTAAGACGTCTTCCTGAGGACAGAGTTCCCGTGGGCCCACCAGCCTGGCACGTAGTAGGCCGTCCATCACTGGCTGGCACTGGACTGAGTGGCTCATCATACGCGAGCCCTCGGGAGAACAGATGGCGCGGCCACGTCCCCTCCCCCGCCCGCCCAGCCGCTTGCATCCTTCAGGTGCGCAGATGAAGCACAGGTAGGAGCCTCACGTTTCTGACTTGTTCCCACTTCAACGCGGGCTGACCCGTGACCACGATGGCCCTGGAACCTTGTGTGCAGATCTCTGGAAGGGTCCCCAAAGGGAGGGTGCAGCCGTGGGAGCAACTTAGAGTGGGTGAGGAACAGGATGGGCAGGGGAGACAGACCCCTCAGGGCTCAGCCTCCAGTGCTCGGCTCTCCGTTGGCTTATTTTAGGTGTTCACAAGCATATGGAGCTTGGCTCACGCAGCTGCGCGGTGTGGCTTCCCAGGGCTGAATCATTTTGGGATCAAGAAAGCAAGACTCTTGAGTGTGGATGTCCCCAAGCAGCTCTCAGGTTCAGAGCAGCCCAGCCCTCACCCACACCTGCTCCCAACTCTACTCCCCACCTTAGAGGTTACTGCTAAAGGGGATAGGCCCCTGGCCCAGCCCTGATGGGGCCACCTGGGCAGCACCAGGGAGCAGGGACCTCTGGACCTGGTGGCCACTCTCTGAACCTTCCTAGACAGGAACAATCCAAGTGATTTTAGCTGGTTGAGCCTTTGTTCTAAAATCCCACCACAATTCAGGACAATAGGCCTCCAACAGAGAGGACTCTGGTAGCCTAACCTCAGAGGCAGGCCCCCGGAGGGTGGGGCCGTGCCTCCGGGCTGCACTGAGGGACACAGTCCCTGGAGACATCCCACAGCTCTGCTTCAGAAACGGGAAAACAAAACCATTCCCCTTGCTGGCGCAGGGGGTGGGGGCCGGGGAGCTGACCTGGGTCTGGAAGGGGGACCTGGTTGCAGGAGGAGGGGCAGGTGCGTGTGCGGGGGGCTGGCTGACCCTCGTCGGGGGCAGGGGGCCCAATCATCAGCACGGCCAGGCAAACACTTTCACCACCGAGACAAAGCTTCCCATTGAAGTTGAACCGAAAGTTTCTTTCCAGAACAGGGGATCTTTAAAAAGATGTGAGGAGGAGACCTCTGGATGAAAAGCATCTGTGGTCTGGGTGCCTGGAATGGAGAAGGCCACTGAGGCTCGGAGGGCCCTCCGGACAGCCCCACCCAGGGCCCCGGAGAACTCACTCTTTCCCAGAACGTCTCAATAAGGCACATGCTGCTAATCACCAGCTGCCCGGCTCCGGTCTGCCCGTGTGTGCTCATGTGTGTGAGTGTGCATGTGTGTGCACGCGCACACTGTCCGTCCGCAGTACACAAGCCCCTTGGCCAGGCTCTCCTGGCCGCCAAGAAAACTTCTCTGCGGGAGACCGTGCAGAGCCTCTCCAGGGGAGCCAACTGTCTGGGGCCCCGGGGAAGAGGTCTCTGAGAGCAGATGGAGCACGGAACCCTCCCCACGCTGCGCTTCCCGAGCAGAGCCAGGGAGCCGGCAAGGGCTTCAGGGCGGAACAAGGGAAGCTTGTTCCAGAGCCTTCTCTCCTGTGATCCACCTCTTGCCCTCTCTCTTTGTTTTCCTCTTTCATCCTGAGATGGAAGGAGACAGAGGGAGGGAAGGAGAGTCGGGGGCAGCTGGGGCTTGTGGCCAAGGCACGGGGCCACCCGTCCACCTCCTGGACCTGCAGCGTCTCTCAGCTCTGAGCGTGGCACAGTGGCACCATCGAAAGGGCATTTTAATGTCACTCCGGAGCAGCCGGGCTCCTGAAGCTGGCAGCCTCTTCCCAGCACCCCGGTGCCAAAACAACACCCCCATTCCAGTGCTCCCAGACAGCCCTTCTCCTCCTCCCAGACCTGCCAGCTCCCAAATGGATTTTTAAAATGGAGCATACCAGCCAGAGACAGGCTTTCTATTGATACATTGTTCAGGGGATGGCAAGCCCGCTTAAAATGCCCAGCAGTCCCCACACGCACACGGCGGCTTGCCACTCACACTTCCTGCCGCGCATGTGGCCATAACCCCCCGAGCCGCCACACTGAGTCCACGATGCACCCAGCCCCGCACGCACTGCCTGCCCTTCCCAGTCTGGCCTCCAAGGCAGAGTTGCCAACACCCCCTGCTTTGGGAGCCCCAAGGGCAGCGTTATACCCAAAGGCAGAGATGCAGGATGCTCTGGAGTGGGGGTGGGGGGGTGGGACTTAGATCTACCTCTGGAAATGCCAGGAACTTGGGCACCTTGCTCCGAATCCCCCCCCCCACGACAATAGCAGCGGTAGGAGCCCCTCATGCTGCCCTTTGAACTTCTCAGGGGAGTGGGAGGCTGGGGGTCCCACGAGAGAGGGGGCAGCCCCCCGACTGCGCTGGGCCAGGGCTGGGGGTTCGGGAGGTGGGGGCGCGCAGCAGTCTGGGGTCAGCCCGCGCCCCTCCCTCCAAGCCAGGTGCGCGGCACTGGGACCCCCTCCCCACCCAGGCGGGAGCTGGGAGCCAACCGCTCCCGGACTTCAGGGTCCCCGTGCGCCGGGCGGACGCCGCGCTCGCTCGCTCGCTCGCTCGCAGGGAGGAAAATGGCGTTGGATGCACGTACTTGAGTGAGTTCGGTGCCCATCAGGATGAGGAAGAGGAGGCTGAGGAGCTTCCGGGCCGGTTGCATGTCTCGCTGCCACGGCCGCCGTCCTGGCATGCAGGAGCCCTGGTGCTGGCGCCGGCGCTGCGTGGACGCGGACGCGCTCCCGGCTCTGCTGGCCCCGCGCCTTCAGCACCCGGAGCCTCCGCTCTGCATGGCGAGCGCGTCCTGCGCGCTGTCCCCGCTGTCCCCGGGCGGGGCGCGGCCCTCCGCCGCCCCTCCTCCTGCGCTCCCCCCACCCCCACCCCACCCCCGCACCGGCGCGCCTGGGCGGGGGTGCCAAAAGTTTGCGAGGAAGGCAGCCGGGTGGCGCAGAGGGACCCGCGCGCCACGCTCACGCGCGGGAGTGGGGAGGGCGGCGGCGGGGAAGCAGGCTGGGACAGGATGTGACATCAAAAAGGCGGGGGAAATTTAACTCGGAGAGAGGAGTCCATCCTGGCTGGCTGCAGCTGCAGGGACTCGGGACCCCAGGGATCTGGGATGGGGATGGCAGGAGGGGGCGGGGACTAGCCGCCGGGGGAGGGTCTGCCGGCCCCGCCCAGGAGGTAAGGCTTGACATCCCCAGGGTACAGAGACAGGAGCTGAACTGCCCTTAGGTGTCAGCGTTTAATGAGATAGACTGACGCTCAGACCCAGGAAGGGGGTCTCAAGGCAGGCGTGGGAGTGGGGGGTGGCAGGCAGAGCTAGCAAGCGGGTCATCTGGTGCTCAGATAGGCCTTCTTCCTGTCCTCCTGGGGTGGTCAGCGTGGGGGCACAAGGGGAACAGAACGTGTTCTGGGGCTGCTGTCCACATCCAGGGTGTGTGGGTGAGGATCTGTGGTTGTGTTCATGGTTTGTGTGCATACACGAGGGGGCGGGCACACACAGGCCTGAAAGGGTCCCCGGGGGGTCTGCATTGTGTCTTCCTTCCTGTCACCAGACGTTGTCCTGTTACACGTACCCCCATCTGGAGATCCAAGTCTTAGACCAGGGAAGCTTGTCCTGGGGTTCACATTTCCCATTTAAACTCCTCTTTCTGGGGAGAAAAGTCCCCAAGCACCTGTTTTCTGGGAAGCAAGGTGGCAAGAGATGTTAAACATGTGTCTCTCTTCTCTGTCCCATTGTTTAGTGTTTAGCCCTTGGAAAGTAAACTCTGTGAAGAAGGCTGCCAGGGGTCATATGGACGGTCCAACCCTCTCCCATCACAGGTGGGGAAAAGGGAGCCCTGGTGGGGGTTACTAACATGTCACCCAGGGAGGTGCAGAGCCAGGACGGGATGCCAACCCCCAGCCTGTCCCCGAGCCGCTGGGTGCTGGAGGAGGCACCCTCTGGGCAGAGGGCGAGGAGCTGGGCTCATGCACCTTGAGAAGAGAAGGTGGTGGTGGAGCCGCCAGGCCTTCGCTCTCTGAGCGGCTCTGCCATGGAGGAGCCCTTGCTCTCTGGGGTCTGCCCTCCAGCAGGGTGGTGGCCCCACGAGCAGCGAGAGGAGCCGCCATGGGAGCTCTCTTTCTCCACCCCTCCTCCTCTTTCATTGAGTGTTCTCATTGCCCCTGGCCCCTCAGCAACTGGAGACGGCTGGGAGGGGCTGCATGCGGAGCTGGGGGGCCGGGGTCTTGTCCTGACCCTTCCAGGGAGTGGCTCTGAGAGCTTCCACTCCTGTAGGACAGGAATGAATGATGATGGTACCAGCCCTCTCAAGCTGTTAAAAAGACCAAACGCAGGACACGTCCAAACATTTTGTAAACTCAGAAGGACCAGGAGGGAGGTGTTGAGGGTTCACTGAGCGCCTTCAGTGCCCCGGACCTGTCGCCTGACTGTCCCCTTCAGCTGAGTCTGGAACAGAGGTCCGGACATCCGCGTGCATGGCACCCTTAACCACAATGGCCAAAAAAACTAAACAACTCAGGTGTCCATCGACAGAAGGTGGATAAACAACATAGTGTGTGTGCATGCTGGAATATCACTCAGCTTTAAAGAGGGAGGGCATTCTGACAGAGGCTTGTGGATGAACCTGGAGGACATCGTGCCGAGAGAGGTAAGCCGGACCCAGAAGTACACACCCTGTAGGATCCACTCCCACCAGGCCCAAGGGGAGTCGGGCCATCGAGACAGAGGCAGAGTAGAGGCTCCCAGGGGCAGGGGGAGCGGGGTGGGAAGTAATGCTTTCCAAGGACAGAATGTCTGTGTGGGGTGACAAACAAGTTCTGGACCTGGAAAGAGGTAATGGCTGCACAACATGGTGAATGTGATCAATGCCACTGAATTGGACACTTAAAAATTAAGAAAAATTTTGGGGCACGTGGGTGGCTCAGTCAGTGGATCATCGACCTTTGGCTCAGGTCATGATCCCAGGGTCCTGGGATGGAGCCCCATGTGGGGCTTCCTGCTCAGCTCGGAGCCTGCTTCTCCCTCTCCCTCTGCCCCTCCCCTGTTCGTGCTTGTGCTCTCTCTCTCTCTCTCACTCTCTCTCTCAAATAAATAAATAAATAATCTTTTAAAAAAATCATGACGATTTTATGGTCAACATACACACGCACATAATTTTTTAAATAACAACATACCGAAAACCATTGTATTGTTCACTTAAATGGGTGAATCGTGTCCTATGTGCCTTATATCTTAGGAAAGCAGGTTTTTTTTTTTTTAATTATACACTTGTTTTTGTATTGCTTTAAGAAAATAAAATGCAAAGAAGAACATAACAGCAAGAACCACAGAAGCCTACTACCGAGAATAACCAGTGTCGTCACCGGGGGGGGCCATGCAGGCACCTGTCTGTGCAGGTGTGCAGAGGAAGTAGAACGTGGAAGTGTAAGACCGTGTCCCCTAAGACCAAGTTCCAAGTCCCAACCTGCGACATGGACACATCAGCGTCCCGGGCCCTGCCCTCCGAGCCCCTTCCTGCCCGCTGGGTGTAGCCGGCGGGCCACGGCGTGGGAAACGCCTGGGACTGTGCCTGGCACACACATGCTCAACCGCTAGAAACAAGGGGGAGAGATGAGCTGGCACCGATGCGAAAAGATGAGGTCATCCCCCACATGCTCTGCAGCCTGGAAGTATTAGATCGAACCTGAACTTGACAGAGGATGGGAAACCAAAGAGAAGCAGAAGACACTGGGAGCTAGAAGCTCGTTTACCTCCACTGCACAAGTACCATCTCCTGGAAGAACCTGCGAACCAGGAGAAAGAGAAATCCCTGCGGACCGTTAGCTGTTGAGCTGGATGCGTTTCCAGCCCGAGTTGCCATCCTGACCCCATCGGACAGGTCCTGGTTTGAAAGACCGGGCAATTTTCATCTCCTCTTCCCCTGGCCTCCCCTCCCGGCTCTGCATTTATTTTTAGTGCTTCTATTATTTTTACATTGTCAGGGTTTATACTATTTATATCAGGTCCTGCATCAAAATCCCCTTGGGAGGGACACGTGGGTGGCTCAGTTGGTTAAGCGTCTGCCTTCAGCTCAGGTCACGAACTCAGGGTCCTGGGATGGAGCCCTGAGTCAGGTTCCCTGCTCTGCGGGGAGCCTGCTTCTCCCTCTCCCTCTGCTGCTCCCCCTGTTTATGATCTCCCTCCACCCCCCCACCCCCGTCAAATAAACAAATAAATAAAATCTTAAAAAAAAACCCTTGCGATCTGGTCCTAGTTCTGGATCTAAGTGGACCTGGCGCCCGCCCCCCTGCCACCAGCAGGTTCCCGTTGGGCTCCTTTCTTTGATTCACCCCTTTTGGGCTGACACGACCAACCTCTCTGCTGACCAATGCAGATCCCTGTCTTTCTTCTTACCCCCCCAGCCTTCCCGCCCGGGAAATCACAAGGAGCCTGCAAGCTGGAGGCGGTGGGCGCGGGCCCTGGCTCTGAGGGTCCTGCCCGCCCTGCCCCCTCACACCAGCCCGGAGCCCCTGAGCTGTGCCGGGACGTGGCCCAGGGGGTGTGGTGCCACAGGGCGCAGCTTTGCTCTTCAGCTGGGGTGGTAGGTCTCGTGGTACCTCCCCCTCGCTGTCCTCCTGATGGAACTCACCCGCGCCAGTGAGCGCTGGGAAGGAGCTGAGTTCCTGCTGAGACCCCTCTGGAAGGCAAATCGATTTGCTTCATGCTCCTTTAAGGCAAGCCTCCTTCCCCTGCCAGCCTTATTACAATGTGACAGAGTGGTTGCCAGGGCAACGGCACTAACTCTCCCCTCTCCTCTCTGCAAATTTCCTAGCAAATGGGGCTGCTCCCACGCAAGGTGCCGCCTGTGCTCAGAGCCGACGGCTGCCCGGCTTCTCGCTCGTCCAGGCGCTGAGCCGAGTGCACCACCTTTCCTTCCCAGCCTCTCTGGGCCCTCGATGACCTCGCTTGCACTGACTCCTGACTCCCAGGAATGACAGGTGTTGATCCAGAGCCCACTGTGTGACAGGCGGGCCAGACAGAGGGCCTCCCCGGGGTGTGGGCACCGGGCCCGGAGCGACGGTGACAGGCTCTCACCACGACCCAAGGCCGACTTCCCTCATCAGTTGCAAGTCTTTGGGGAGGAAAGGGTGCTGGTCCTGCAGGGCCTCCTGGCTTCGCTCCTGGACTCGGTGCCCTGTCACTGCTGAGATGCTGGCCACGACAGCAGGAGACCACGCCGCCACAGCATCCTTAGGCCTGAGGGGTGTCTGGCCTATGCTAAGAGCTTAAACGCGTCTGTCACGGAATCGCGGGGCCTCATGGGGATGTGATGCTCCTGCCCCTTCCCTCTCTTGCAACAGCTTCCCTCTTCCTTGTCCAGCCGGGGAGCCGGGGGCCACGCAGGAGCCACTCTCTGTCTCTAGGGAAGGGCTAAAGAGAGGCCATCCACCAGGGAGCCTCTGCTCCACCCGGGATGGACCGGACGGAGGGTGCACAGCGCAGCGTCGTTTTTGGTGCTTGCTCAGAGGGCGTGTGGAGAAGGGCAGCAGGGTCTGCATGGCCTCTGGCCCTCTTCCCTCCCCCTGCAGCTCGAGCCACAACTCCACCCACGGATAGAGACGGTTTACTTCCTCTCAGATCGGTGCGGAGTTACTTCATTCTTCTGCTGTCCCTCTTGCAATGACCAGGACCTCCAGTAAATGCCAAGTGGACGTGGGGACAGCAGGGTCCTTGCCCTGCGCCCAGGCTTACGGGGACAGCATTCACCGCAGTGAGGATGATGGTACCATAGATGTTAGCAAACGGGAAGCACTGGTATAAGAACCGAAGCTCCAATTTGGGGGTCTCGGAACTGGGATTTGGGGGAGCCACCCCATTGTGTCCCAGTGAGGAGTAGAAGTCAGCGGTCTTTGCCAGCAAAGTGCAGAAGTGTTAGGAAATGTGCACAAGTTGTTTCCAAAAGTGACAACTGGAGACAGAATGACATTTCTCGCCTTCTGGTTTCTGGGTGCACTGTGTCAGTGCCTGGGAAGATACGCTTTGCAGGGTGTCCAGTTTTTATCACGAGCGCAGAGGCTGAAGTCCCATGTTTGGTCACACGCACTTGCCCAGTTCAGTAGTTCAGTTCCTGTCCCCAAAACGGGATGAAGTTTTGGTGCCAAAATAGAGCCTCACATGCTCAGAAGTTTTCCGTGGGTTCACAGAGCTGCCCTCGTGGTTCTCTTTATTCTTAGTTGGCTGAGAGTTTTATTATGATTGGAAATTTAATTCTGTCCAAGGCTTTTCCCTGTGTCTACTGAAATAAGCATCTGGTTTTTCTCCTTGATGCTGTTAATATTGGTCAGTTACATTAACTGATTTGCACAGGTTAAACCATCCTTGCATTCTGAGATAAACCCTACTTGGTCATAACGGATCATCCCCTTCCATAGGCTGCTGGGTCCCCTGAGCTGTTCATACGCATCCAAGTCCGCGAGGAATATTGTTTTCCAGTTGCCGTTGTTGCTTTTCTTGTGATGTGTCTGTTTTTGTACCAGGATTATACTGGCCTCATACAAGTTGGGAAGTTTCCCCGTTTTCTCTGTTACCTGAAAGAGTTTGCGAAATTTGATGTTATTTCTTCATTGACAATTTGATGGAATTTACCAGTGAGACCATCACGGCCTTCAATTTTCTTGGTGGGGAGCTTTTGTTTCTAGTTTAAAAACTCATTTTAAGAAAACGGCTATAGAGATACACAGACTTTCTCTTTCCTCTAGTGCAAATTTTGGCTACTGGTGTTTTCCAAAGAATTTGTCCTGTTAACGAGAAGGAATTTATCAGATACATAAGTGTGAAGTTATTAATGATACTCTTATCAAATTGTTAATGCTGTTGAATGTATTGGCATGAAGATATTAATAATATTTTCTCGTGTTTTTAAGATCTGAAATAGGTTGTCTGGGTGGCTAAGTTGGTTAGGCGTCTGACTCTCAATTTTGGCTCAGGTCATGATATGAGTTGTGAGATCAAGTCCCTCGCTCAGCAAGGAGTCTGCTTGAGATTCTCTCTCTGTCTCTCTCTCCCTCCCTCTGTCCTTCCCCCTGCTCACGGTCTCTCTCTCTCTCAAATAAATAAGTACATCTTTTTCAAAAGCAATCTGAAATAAGCAATTTTTTCATTCCTGATATTGATCATTTGTGTTTTTTCTCATTTTTTTTTTCTTGGTCAGTCTAGCTATGGTTTTAATCAATTGATCTTTTCAAAGAATAGCTTTTGGCTTTGTTGTCAATTTTTCCTATTTTTTGTTGGTTCCTTGTTTCTCTGATATCTTTTCCTTACTCTTTTCTCCATTCTACTTACTCTGAGTTGACTTTGCTCTTTTTTTTTTTTTTTTTTTTTAGCTCTTGAGATAGAAACTTTGGTGATTGATATTGGACCTTTATTCATTTCTGACAGAAGACACTAAAAGCTATGGATTTCCCTCTATGCCCAGCTCTAATTGCTAACCCCATAAATTGTCACCTGCTGTGTTTCTGTTATCCCCTCTGTGTGAAATATTTTCTAATTTCCATTGTGTTGTCCTCCTCGAGCATGTAAGATGTTATTGGCATCTGTATGTTTGGGAGTTTCCTAGATCTCTTATTGTTGATTTCTAATTTAATTCTGCTGGGGCCAGAGAGCACACTCTGTCTGACTTTGATCCTTTTACATTTGGTTTATTTGCTCCATGGCTCAGAATGTGGCCTGTCTGGCGAGCAGATCGTGTGCACTTGGGAAGAATGCACATTTTTCAGTTGTTGGGTTTAGTGTTCAATATCAATTTTGTCAAGGTGATGGATAATGTTGTTCAGGTCCACTATGTGTCTATTGACATTTCTCTCCAGCGCCCCCCTTTTTTTTTACTATGGGTGTGGACTTGTTTTTCTTCTTTTAGTTCTACCAACGAGTGTTTCATATATTCTGAGACTCTGTGCTTATTTCCTCTTCCTGGCAAATGGACTCTCTTATCTTTATTAAATGTCCATCTTTATCTTTAGCGACATTTTGTGTCTTGGAAGTCTATTGTATTTGATGTGAATAAAGCTACTTTAACTTCTTATCCTTCCTGTCTTCATACTTAAGGTGCTTCTCTTGTAGACTGTACTGAGTTGGGTCTCACTTTTCATTTTATCCATTCCGATAACCTCTGCCTTTTTAATTGGAGTACTTACTTATTCTATTAATAGAATTAATAAGTGTTAGGTGTGTTGTTTTATATTTGTTTTGTTTTGTTTTTTTTCCTGGTTTTTTTGTTTGTTATTCTTGTTCTCCTACTTTCTCACTTTCTTTTGGCTATGTGACTGTTCTTAAAAATAATTCCATCATAATTTGTCTCTTGACTTTCAAGTTATGCATCTTTGTGTTATTTTAGGGGTTATTCTAGGGACGCAACATATGCTCCCTAGTTTTTCAGTCTACCTGGGTTAATGGTCTGTTCACACCTTCATCCTTTATGTGATCATCATCAAATGTATTACTTCACATGCTTGATAAACCCCCAAGACAATGTCTATGTTTTGCTGTAGCCAGTCTTGTGTGTTTCTAAGAACTTAAGGGGAAACTACTCGTTATCTATTTACCCATATACTTGCCACCTCTGATGCTCTTCGTTCATTCCTGAAGACCCACATTTCCACGTGTCATCATTTTCCTCTGTCTGAGGGAACCCCTTTGCCGTTGCTTCTGCTGTAGGGTCCTGGAAGAGGATTCTCTTAGCTGTCCTTCGGGGGAAATGTCGTTATTCTTCTTTGTTGAGGCTACTTTCATTGGACATAGAATTCTTGGCTGAGAAGGTTTTCCCTCAGCACTTTCAGATTGCTAAGGTGCTATTTATTTCCGCAGTGTTTTTCTCCCTCTTCTTCATATTGGGTGATTTCTAACATCTGGTCTATATTCTAGTTCACTGATTCTCTCCTCTGTCATGTCCAATCTGCTAATTAAGCCCAACAGGTGAATTTTTTCATTCATGATATTTTATTTTTCAGTGCTAGAATTTCCATTTGGATTCTTTTTACATTTTCTGCTTGATTTTCTATCTTTCCATTGATCGTGAAGGTGTTTTCTGTTCCTTCATGGAGCATAGTTGCAAGTGGTTGCCTTGTCTAGTAATTCTGATGTTGGGTTTATCACAGGGTCTTTTTCCTTGCAAATGTGTCACATTCCTTACTACTCAGGTGTTGAATACTTTTGGAACCTATTGCCTTGTTGTGAGATTCTGGATTCCGCACATCACTCCAACTTACTTGCATAGACACAGCCTGCACACTCGGTCACACCTGTGGATGGCGGGAGTGCACATCTCAGTTATGCCCACTTCCCCCCTTCCTGGTGCCTGTGGCTTCAGGGTCCCTCCAGAGAGCTAGTATTTATAGCTGTTTCTGTGGAGAAGACTGGTTTGTGAGTTTGTCTACACTGGAAATGGAACCCTGGAAGCCATCTGTTACTTGTAGATGTGTTTACCATCCAGAGGGGCAGAGAGGAGAGGTTATCTTGTCTTCAGATGCAGCCCATCCCAGGCCCTTATATGGAACAAGGCCAACCTTCACCTCCTCCCTCTGCTTTGGCATTTTGTCATTGGCCGCCACAAGCAGCCAGGTGGCACTTTAAATATTCTATCTGGAGATTCCTTCAGTAGCTCATGGAGTTTGCTGAGTTTATTTATTTCTGATTTTCAACGAAACCACAGGCAGACTTCTGCCTTGAAATAACAAAGAGTGTGTGGCATCCATTGATGACCCACACCCTGGCTGTCAGTGCTCTGTGGTTCACTAGGCTCTCACATGCCTTCTGCCCCTTCCATGCTTCTCCAGCCTTCTCTTGCTGCCTGGTACCAAAGCCAAACTCACACCTTTAGGTTTGGGTTATGGTAGCCCCATCCACAAACCACACTCTGCCCCATACCTACCATGCATAAGGTCACTCCAACCTGGTGCTTAAATAGCATTAATTGCTTACTTTGCTCACAAATTCACCATTGTAGCAGGGCTCAGAAAGGACAGCTTGCTTTTGCTCCAGACAGTTTCAGCTGGGGTGGCCTGAAGGCCAGGGAAGACTCGAATTCTGGTGCTGGACTCCCCTGAGCACTCGTCACTCACATGTGGGTCACTGATGCTGGCTGTCTGCTGGGGACCCCGCACATGGCCCCTCCACGGGGCTGCTTGGCTTCCTCCCAGCATGGCGGCAGGGTGCCAAGGGAGGCTGTGCAAGAGAACAAGGTAGAAGTAAAGGCATGGTATCATTTCCTCTTTACCCTATTGGTTGAGGTGGCACAGAGTCTGCCAAGGTTCAAGGAGAGGGGACACAGGCCTGGCCATGAGATGCTCATAAGGCCACCATCATAGTATAGAAGGAGCCCAGGAGATGGGATATAGCAGGTGACCACATTTGGCAAATCGATCTGCCACAGGGACTATCTGATGAATGAGTAAATGTTAATAATTATTAATGAATAAGCAACTATTCTACCTTCTGCTTTAAAGAGCTCAGAATGGATTGTGCAAAACAGTCACTTTTCTAAACAAATGATTTGTTTGCAGCACTGTGCTAGGAAGGTATTCCTCAAGGTTCCTGTTCTTCAGCCATTAATAGTAACCAGTTATTACATAAAACAGTACTTCCATAGTAATCACTGTGTGCTGGGCCCCTTTAAAGGGTTTTATAGACGTTAACTCATTTAGTCTTGTACCTGTCAGTTGTATTTGAGATCGACAACCACTCATTCCAGGGTGTGAAGTCTGAAAACCGTGTAGCAGGTGAAAGGCCCCCATGTGTAATTAGGGATCCACATTCTCCACACCAGTGTCCAAGTCACCATGCTCCTCTTTCCCTCATTGTCCTGAGTGTCTGGTCCCCTGGTGGTCTCATGACTCAAAGCACGCAGGATCCAGTGCCCCAGCCAGAGCAGGGGCAGGTTCCAGGGCAGGCCCGCCTTAAATGTGCTACATTTGGTGAGGGCTCAGGGTGAGCAGAACAGGGTCCATGGGAAGGCAGAGCAAGGTGTCAGGTGGGAGGGGCATTTACCTGAAAATACCTGGATGATTCTTCCCAGCTCTCTAATCTGTTCTGAACCAGAACCAGAGAGACCTGGCTCTTCTTGAGTTGGCTATGAGTGGGAGCATCGCACACTGTGGAGGTCGGGCCGTTTTCACCTGCTCGGTGTTGGGCCCAGTGCCTGGGATCTGGAGCGGGTGCTGACGGAGGCTTGCCGAATCAATGAGCACGCACCGGGGGACAACACCTGTGATGGTCCCACAGACTCCTCTAATGTTGCAGGTGCTCGTCCTGGGAGGATCAGGAGCATGGGCTCATCTCTCTCATCCCGCCCGTCCCGAGACTAAGACCGGGACAGAGGGCCTCATCACAGTCACCTGAACCCCCGCAGTGCACAGAGCCCCTTTCTGTCCCTCACCCCAGTCCGTGGCCACCTGGAAGGGGTCTTCCTACCATTCTGGTTTGCACATCTTACTCTTTACTTCAGAACCGTGTCCTGCTCTCTGTGTGCCCAAGGTAAGTGTTGCCCTCCACACCCAGACCTTGTCCCAACCTTCCTGTCCTGGAGTGAATGAGAGAGACCCCGCCTTCCTCTGCAAGGGATCGCCTCCGTGACCTGGGCTCTGTCAACAAATGTGCATGCAGAAGCGGTCTGGTGGCCACCCTCGGCGGGTCACGCCTGCATCGCCCACAGCACTGTGGCTGCTTCTCTGGGGGGGCGGGCTGCCTGCTCTCTGGTCTCGAGGTCCCCACTCGGCTTTTAGCCTTGCACATGAACCAGAAATTAGGGAGGTGGGGGCCGGTGATGGCGGGGCCGTGCAGTCAGGTGGGCAAGGACCAGCACATGGAGGTGCCCCTGGAGTATTCTGTCCTGCTCATCCGTCATGGACATGATATGGAGGAGAGGTTTGGGGATAGGACTGATTTGTTCCTGGAAATGGGAGCAGAATGAGCATGAACCCCTCGTGATTCCACCCAGGCCCGAGGTCAGCAGAGCCTGCCCAACCTCGCTTCTGCAAATAGCAGCCAGACGGGCTCCAGGACCCCGTTCCCAGGTCCGCGTCCAGGGAGCGGCAGCCGGCTTCTGTAACAGACTGTGTTTTGTCCCAGAGGAAGAGTATTGATTGAACAGCTGAATCCTCCCAGCAGGCGCGGGCCAATCCATCCCCATTTGCTGCAAAGAGGAGTAGTTATTCTTTTAGCGGACGGTGCTCTCTAACCCACACCACCGTTGGGGAGCAGGCGCATTTGTTGGTCGGCGGGCTTTTCTCCCTGGCCTGTCCCTCGGAGCCTCCTGTCCTCCAAACAGCAGAGAAAGTAGATGTGTGAATTGTCCACCCAGGCAAATTTGGCAGTGTGGAGAGAGGAGGGGAAACAAAGACGTTCCTTACTCAGCCAAGTTCCCCTCGAAACTGATTCTTCAGAGCAAGACATGGGAGCCGTGCAAATGCAGGATGGCCCGTCATGCAGCGTTAGGGACCCAAGGACCTCGCTCAAGCAGGTGTAGCTGGCCGATGGCCCCTCTCGGGGAGGATCTGTGTTTGGGCATCTTCCCTGGCCAGCATGGGTACTCGTGAAGCACCTGCCTTATGCTTGCACATGAGTTCATCCTCTTGCTGCAGACGCACCACACTCCCTACCCAGAGCAGGGACGCCGCACGCAGGGCCGTGTCATTCCCACGGGGTTGACTTTCCCCTCCCCAAACTCCAGGGGTCTCCACCCTGCCTTCAGATGTGTTTAACCTGCTCCACTCCCCTGCCCCGGCTTCGGCACCAGGAAGGAGGGAGGGGAAGACGTGGCACCTCTGATGTACTGGGGGGGACGCATGTGTCAGCGTCGGACCCAGACCGCCACACCCCACAAGCACTTGCATCCTTATTTCTGAGAGCGGCTGTGCCGCCCCCCGTGGGGCTCGGACTCCGGCCAGCGCGCGGTGTTGCTGATGTACATTTCTGATATGATTACTGATCATTTTCTTGGCATTTAAAAGCCATTTGTGTGTCCTTTTGTATTAACTTTTTATTCATGCACTTTTCCTATTTGTTCTATTGGGTTCTTGGTCCTTTTTTAATGGATTTGTAAAGGGACTTAAATGTTAAAATATTAACCCTTTGCGATATGTTGAAGACACGTTATTCTCGGTTCACCGTGTGGTGTATGACTTTTCCTGCCCTGTGAAAAGATCACATTTGGGGGACTGCATGGCTCTGCATCTTTCCTTTCACGGCTCCTTGCTTCTAGGCCCTCCCCACTCTAAGATCATAGATAGAGACGCAGCTGTGCCCTCGAGGTAGCCCTGCAACCCTCAGCCCGTGTGTTCGCCTGTGTGTGGGGACAGGTCCCTGCCCCTGCCTCCGAGGACTTCTCCGCGCCGCATCCCACCTGCAGTGCCCAGCTCGGTGTGTGCGGCCCAGCTCGGACACCAGCCCCGGGCGGTCAGGCAGCTCTGCAGCCTTGTGGTGGGCACCAAGGATCTCCAGGACGCACGGGTCCCCCGGGCTCTCCAGCCAGGCACCATGTCCCCTGCTCTACTCCGGGGCCACCCCTGGTCCACCTCAAAGCTTGCCTGTCCCGCATTCCAGGCCCTCAAGTGACCCAAAAAGCTCTGTTCAAAGGAGAGCGTGGACTTCTCAGAAATGACCTGTAAGGAGGTTCTAGGCCCTGGGGCAGCAGAGGAGGATCTGGTTTGGACAGGAGCACCTCTCGGCACCCTTGGTGACTGTCCACTCCCCATCAGTGCTCCGCAGGCCTGCAGAGGGAGCGGGGATGTGGCTCTGTGCGGTTGTGCCTGTTCATCTCCAGCACGTCCCGCCATCTGGCCCAGCACGCAGGTGGGGGACACACTTGAGAGACAGCAGTGACCGTCCCTCAGCCCACCCCCTCCAGCCACAGTCCCGCCCGAGACCAGCTGTTCCCACCAGCTCGCCGCCTGTGACAGTCCCACCAGCAGCAGCTCTGACAGCCGGGGAGCAAACTGGTGCAGGTCCCCCCGTGTACACATCGCGGGGCACTCAGCTCAGCGTGGTGGCCCTCGATGGCAGCCGGCAGAGGCTGCATGCACCTCCTCCCACAGCACAGAGGGGCAGCTGGCCGTTAGGCTGCCTGCTGCCTCCCTGCTGTCCCTGCTCCGTCCATGCCACCAGCCTGGGCAGCCCCGGGGCCTCACACCGACCTGTCCTGAATCATTCCCATCGGCGCAGAAATACGCTGAGCCTCCTGTACCACGAAAGGACAGGGAGAAACGCAAACAGAATCCGTCCACTGCCCGTCCCCCCAGACTACTCCTCTGCCCCTTTTCTACCCCAAACCAGCTCCAGAGAGCGTCTGCCTCACTGACCCCGCTCCCTTCTCTCTTCGCACGGATCCCCTCCGCAGCCCTGCACCCCCCGACCCCTCTCCCTGGCCCCTCCTTGGTCAGAGTCCTTTTGGCATCGGACTCCCTCCGGGATCATTAGGAACCTCTTACGCGGCCCTCGGGACATAACTTGCTTGTCCCCACCCTGCTCTCTCCCTCCTTCACTGCTTTCTCTCCAACAGGGGACACCCCCGACCTGCCCTGCCCTGTCCTTCCCCTCTCCCAGAGCCTCTGTCTCCGGGACATGGTCCCTGTCTCAGGGCCTTTCACACCAGTGGCATGGTGGCCACTCCTGGTCCTGTTTGTCCAGCTGGACGTCTGCACTCAGCCCCACTCCCTGGCCCGCTCCCTGCAGGGAACGCTGGCTCTGACCCTCCAGCTGTTGGGGCACAAACCTTAGAGTTGGTCTTGCAGCTTCTCTTCCCTCAACCAATCCACGAGCAGCTCCCCGGTGGCATTCCTGTCACAATATGTGTCCACCTGCCTCCTTCCACCGCCACTCACTCCGCAGGCCAGCCTCACAGGTGTGCAGCCTGCGAGGCCCCTCCAAGCGCAGGGCCCTGCTCTTGGCTTAATGCTCTCTGGTTGGAGTTTTGAAATTCTTCATGATTTTTGAATGAGGGGTCCTGCATTTTCATTTTGTGTTGGGCCCCGAAAACTCTGCAGCTGGTCCCGCATGCCGGGAATAAATGACACCCGCCCTCGTGACTCATCCATCACCCTCCCAGGGGACACCCCTGCTGTCCAGGCCCGATGCAGCCATCAGAGTGGCCCTTCAAGGCCGGCGTCACGGCAGCTCCCCTCTGCCCAGACTGTCCACTGGCTTCCCATGAGGGAAAAGCCAAGATTTCTCCATGACTTCACGGCCCCTCAGGACCTGGTCTCCACCCACGTCCCCCGACTCACTCGGCCTCCCCCCACTCCCCAGATGTGCCAGCCCCCGCAACCCCAAACACACAGGTCATTGCCCTGCTCTCCCTGAGCTCCAGCGCCCTGCCCCAGCATCACCCCCACCCACCCACCTGTGGGTCACCTGTGTTATCCACCAGGTTGTGGCTTGAAACAGCAGTTTATTCTCCACGGTTCCGGCCGTCAAAGTCTGGCATCGGTCCCATCAGGCTGCAGTCAAGGCACGGGCAAGGCTGGAGGCTGGGAGAGATCCGATTCTCTGCGTTTGCGGGCACTTGTTACAGAAGCCCGAGGAGGCTCACGTCTGCCTTGCTGCACGTTCCACCTGTTTCTCTTCTCCCCCCAGTAGAATGCAAGCTAATAAGAACAGGAGTCTGGGTCTGTTCCGTTCGTGGCTGTCTGCCTGGCGGCACCAAGAACAGTCCTGCTCACAGTAGGCATGCAGCGAGATGTTATTCGAGCAAAGTGGAATGGGAATGAGCCATAAGAAAATGCGCTCAACCATAGCCTCATCCTAGCGATGCAGACTGCAGGGGCAGGAGGCCCAGGCCTCGGCTCCCGCGTGGACACAGTCCCGGTCTGGGGCACCCAGGCTGCCAGCGGGTCGGCACGGAGGTAGCCGTACTCATACCGTGTTGGTAGGGATGTGGTGTGGGTTCAGTTGTGTCCCCCAAAGAGATGTGTCAAAGTCCTAACACCTGGTGCTGGAGAATGTGCCTTGTATTTGGGAGGCCGTTGAATTAAGATGAGGTCATTAGGGGGCCGAATCAAAGATGAAGGGTGTCCTTATAAGAGGAGAGAGGTGCTGGGGAGAAGCCTGGCGGTGGAGGCAGAGATGGGCGAGGGGTCTACAAGCCAAGGGACCCTGGGGGTTGTCGGTGACGGCCAGAATCTGGAAGAGGAGAGGACAGATTCTCCTCTGCAGGTTTCAGAGGGAGCACGGCCCTGCTGGTGCCTGGATCTTGGACTTCTGGCCTCCAGAACCCTGAGACGCGCCATTTCTGTTGCCCTGGGCTCCGTTCGTGGTACTTTGTCACCGTGGCACAGAGTGCACAGTCATGCAGCCCCCGTGGGGAGATCTGGCAGCATGCGGCGGAATACGCCGGCCCCAGCAGGGAACCGTGCAGGCACAAGCCTGCGGGAAGGACAGGGCAAACAAAGACAATCTCTCTATCCCACCCACAGGCCACCAGGACACGTCCAGGCAGAGAAGGGAAGATGTGCGTCCCCAGGCGCACAGCCCCCCGCCGTCTGAGAAAGGGGCTACGGTACAGATAACACTCAGTACACACCCATGTAGTTGCCTACGTTTTACCGTGTGGAAGGGTGAATTTAACAGTCTGGGGAGGTGGCACGGTGGGAAGAAACGGGGTGGAGGGGCTGGTGAGGGAAGCAGCCTTGTCTGCACGGGCCCTCCTGGGACTCACTTCAGAGAACTTGAGCACAGGATCTATGCCCAGTGGGACATGACTCTTACATCCTCCGGGCAAAAAGACGCAAAACCATCAAACTGCTTTTGGCGACTGTGTTGTTAGTGAGAATGTCAACCTTGTCCCTCTGAAGGCATTACACGTGTGTGTGGGAGGTGCACGGCCTCAGGGTGGGCGCTCAGAGAGAAGGTGAGCAACGCGCGCGAGAGGGACACAAATATAAAATGATAGAAATGACACACAAAGCTTTGAGTCGGAAATGTCACTGTGAGGTTGTAACTATTTTCTCACCAAGTTTGCATGCAAGAGAGCGAGAGAGCGAGAGAGAGAGAGAGTCGGAGCAAGCACAGCGCTGGAAACAATGACCAGCCCCACAGCACCCCCGTGCACGCGCCACCCCTCCCCCGCCGTGCACTCACCCCCCCCCGTGCACACGCCATCCTCCCCCCACTCGTGTGCACGTGCCAAGAGCGATCCGCACGCACCGTTTTCCCGTTAGCAGCATCCCAGGGCTCCGGAGAAGTGCTGGGCCCGTTTGGCTCAAGAACAAATTCGGGTTGACCCTGAGCATCTGATCAGGCTGAAAGCAAGGGGCGTGTGGAAGACTCTAGAGTTTCTGTTAAAAGGACCCAGCCTGCCCTATCCTTCAGGAGTGGTTACATCCCCGCCCTGTATTTCCATCATTTTCCCTTTTAATCAGTTACCAGACCTTGAGTCACACAGAGAAAAGGACATTGTAAAGCTACAAGTCTCCTTTTTTGAGGAAGCCTCTATGTGAAGCATGTTAATCCACCATCCTTAGGTGACCCCGAGAGAGCAGACTTGTGCCTTTCGGGGACGAGCTTGGGAGAGAGGGGCTATGGGGACAGGCAGGGGAGGAGTCCACACAATGTCTCTGTGTGCTGGAAAAGGCCAGCTCAACCACGGCGCCCCTCCATCTGGGGGCCTGGAAGAGACGTAGTGAAGAGGAGGAAACAGGAGAAAACCCAAAGAAGGGGGCCAGGACACCAACCAGAGCTGCCCTCCCTTCACCGCACAGGAGATACAGATCAGAAACCAACTATTTCAACTCATGGTGTGCGGGCCGGGAGAAAGGGACCCACACATTTCTGTGTCTACGTAGTGCTAGCAGATTTTTTTGGAGGAATTTGTTATGAATAATTAATGTCGAGTTTTTCAGTTTTATGTAATGAAAACATTTTTTGGTCTGTCTTTTTATAATCTTGTTTGTTGGTATGTGCTACAGAATTTAAAATGTATGCATATTCGTATTTCTCTTTTTGATATGTTTTTTTTATCATACTTAAAATAAAATTCTGTACCACAAATGAAAGGAAATAACTTGGTA
The DNA here is from genome assembly GCF_002201575.2 of Neomonachus schauinslandi. Classification (NCBI taxonomy): domain Eukaryota; kingdom Metazoa; phylum Chordata; class Mammalia; order Carnivora; family Phocidae; genus Neomonachus; species Neomonachus schauinslandi. The sequence goes on along the minus strand of NC_058415.1, from coordinate 91,399,286 downwards.
CTTTTTTTTTTTTTTTTTTTTTTAAGATTTTATTTATTTATTTGACAGAAACAGCGAGAGAGGGAACACAAGCAGGGGGAGTGGGAGAGGGAGAAGCAGGCTCCTGGCCGAGCAGGGAGCCCGACGCGGGACTCGATCCCAGGACCCCGGGATCATGACCTGAGCCGAAGGCAGACGCTTAACCGACTGAGCCACCCAGGCGCCCAATAACTTGGTACTTTTCATCTATAAAGGAAGAACGCTAACTAGCACTGCACGCGTGCGTCCTTCCTGCTGGCTTGAGGACACATACTTCCGGCAAAAAGCAGGCACCGAGTAGAATTTGGGGTGATGGTTGAATAGACACGTAACCTGAAACATACCACCCAGAAATCCCGGAGTCCTACATGGTTCATGAGCCGTCACTCTTATTTGGATTGGATTCTTATTGGAAATCCAATCAAAGGAGGGAGCAGGTGAAGTGGGTGGAGGATGGGATCTCTGCTTTCCAAATAAGAGGTCAGCATGCGTTCCAGGTCCTCTGGATCTGGCTGCCTGAGTGGAGGGTCTCAAGACAAAAAGCATGCAGGGCTGACCCTGGAGGGTGATGGCTTCCTCTGCCTCAGGGACTGTCAAGAGCCCCTCCTAAGGTGTGCACCTGGCAGGTGCCTCACCTCTGTGCGGATGGAGGCCGGCAAGGAGTCTTCATCTGCCCAGACTGCATCCGGTCCTGGGACAAGCCAGGAGCCTGCAGGTCTGGGCAGCCGTGGCTAGTGGCTTGCACACGCTGCCCAGTGACCCGTGGTGTGTTGGGTGTGGGTGTGTCCAGGGCCCACATGCACCTGTGTGGCGTGTGTCCTCGTTCCTTGCACTTTGCCTCCGGCTGGGGACGCAGAAGTGGGAGGGCAGCAGAATGGGCTGCCGGGTGTGTGGGGAACTTGCATGTCCTCAACCACTTTTCTAGAATCTTCCACCCTTAGCTCTGAGTTGTGAGCCTGAGGGGGAGTGAAGTCACTGTCAGCTCCCAGCTGTTCCTGTTCTCCATGGGAACCTGCAGGTGGGAAGTCGCTGGGCTGTGGCCTTGTGGTGGCTCCGTCTGGGCACATCTGCCAAGTGTCCACCGTGGCACGTGTGCGTCCCTTCCCCTGCCCAGGGTTCCTGGAGGAGGACGGGACTGGGGAGCCTCCGAAGACCTATCCCAACAAAGCTACAGACCCTACAGGGTGACCACAGTCCCCTCACAAAGGACAGCAGGAAGATGCACAGCCGGGACTCTCCTGATGGGAGCAGGTGTTTACCAGGGTGAGAAGGTGAAGCATTCCTTGTTTGGTTAATGAAACCCTCGGAGAGATTATATATAGATAAAGCCTTCATGTGAGACCTGGCTTAATCGTAACCACTGGGCTTTGCCCGGGATGGAGATGTGCCAGCCACTGCCTCTCCTTGCCTAATTCCCAGAGGCCGCATCCTCGGGACCACAGAGCTGCTTCTGGGAGAACCCAGGTCGGATCTTCTCGGCCTGGCCCTGGAGAAGGTGGGCCACAAGAGAAGGAGCACTGAGGAGCCAGAGACATTCAGAGGGACACAGCATCCATGGACTGGATTGGGGACATGGAAGAGGCCAAGGGGCCATGGGAATGTGACCTATGCGTCCCCATCGGAGATGGGCTTTGGACAAACTGAAAATTCATTCATAAGGGAGTGATACAGATTTTTTTAAAAACAAAGCATTTCTCAGAAGGACACAGCTTGCAAGTGCACCCACTAAGCGGGTGATGAGACATTTGGGGCCCCAAAACAACTGTAGACACCAAAACGACTGACACACACCAAATACGTGGAGACCAATGAGCTCAGAGCTAAGCCGGGAAGACCATCCTGGTCCTTCTGGACGTGGGTGAACACCGAGGAGAGCCAAGCATCCCTCTTCCCTTTCCTGTGGGGGCCGAGCCTTGGTGGGAACGAGCCGGAGGCTGACGACACCCTGGCTCCCCGGCGCCCTGGTGGGGTACAGACTGACCCGGGCTGTGCTCGGCGGTGCTGCTGGACCCTCGGGAGGAAGGCTGATGGGTGTGTGAGAACAGACGGGGCTGACACCATCTTGACCCCCAGGAAGGGACAATGAGACGTCATGTGCCCCTTCCCAGGCGGTGCGGCAGAAAGTGCCCAGTCCCCTGCCCAGGGCTCTTGTTGGGACTCTGGGTCAGAGGACGGTCCAGGAAGGACAGGGGATAGAGGAGCACGAGATGCAGTCAGCAGGCTCCGGGCTTCAGGGGACCCCAGGGGACACGCGATCCCATTCCTTCAACCAAAGCAAAGGCAAGAATACCACCCAGCAGAGGGGGACACCTACTGACTTGGGGGGCAGCCCGAGCAGCAGAGGTTGGTGTCCCGATCTGGGTCAGGCGAGGCTCTCTTCCCGGCCTGTGTGCTCACCTTACGGAGAGCGAGCGAGAGATCAAGCAGGCTCTCTGGTGTCTCGTCTCATGAGGGCACTAATCCCGTCACGGGGGCCCCACCCTCAAGGCCTCATCAAACCCTGATCACCTCCCAGGGTCCCACCTCCTCATGCCATCACCTTGGGGTTAGGGCTTCAACATATGAGCTTGGGGACGGGGGACAAAAACAGTCTGTCTAGAACACCTACGTGTTGAAGGATTCCCCAGATTCCCCAGAAACCTGTCGACAAATCAGTGCGGACTTTGGATCCTAATTCAAACGTACCCACAGCAGAGAAATTTTGGAAACATCAGGAAATGTGAGCACCGTCTGTCAGATGACAGTGGGAGCCTCTGTGGCCCGGGCCTCCCTGTGTCCCCTGCCGCGCCAGCAGATACCGGCGGTCCCCTCCCCTTCCCAGCGGCTCGGACTCCGACTTCAAAGCCCCACCACTGACTGTTCCTTGACCTTGAGGGACAATGTCCCCCCGAGGGTCAGCTTCTCATCTCAGCACTGCTTGGTGAGGTAAGGCTCCCAGCTCCCGGGACAGAGGTGGCGCTTGCCAACTCTAGCAGAGACCGCGTGCGTGGGCCTCATGCGTGCAGCTCTGGTGGCGGCCACCCTCCCCGTCCCCTTGCCTGCCTGGGCGACTGGCCCCAGGGAGGTGCCATCTGTGTGGTGTGGCCTGGGGCGGGAAGGCACCTGCGAGGTTTGTGCTAATGGGCCAGGGGTCCACATTTAGGTCAGAATCTCAGAATCCTGAGGGCCGGCCTCCAGACCCCTTCACCCCACAGCTAGAACCCCGTCTGCAGTGTCCTCCTGCTCCCCCAGCGGCCCTTCCTCAAAAGGGGCGCAGCACTTCCCGGCCCCAGGGGTCCATATGCGGACCAGTGCAGAGACCTGATGAGAAGTCCAAAGGGTCTCCTTCGCGGGAGGCTGCAGTCCGCCGTCTGGGCCGCCGAAGACTGGCCAGCCTCAGAAACATGTGGGACCCTCATCCCTGAGGGCGTGAGAGGACAGGCACTGTTGGGACCCAGGGAGAGGATTCACAGGTGTGCACACATGTATACGGGTACGTGCAAGCAGGTGCTTGTATATACACGTGTGTGCCCAGATGTGTACACCCATGTGTCCCGGGCAGCGGAGACCGTGCAGGACCGCACTCCGGCCCCGAACTTTGCTTCCTGGTAGCACCGCCAGTGAGGGCTTGGCTCTGACGCTGGGATCAGCTTGAGAGCCTCTGGTCCTTCTCACCCCGTCCTTCCCCATGGCTAGTGGGACAGACTTCCAGGGGATGTGTAATATACAGGATGGATGCACCAAGCTCTTAGCCACGGAGGCTCCCTCCCACCGTCCTTCCCCCAGAAGGCGAATCCCTGGCCAGCTGAGAATCCTGCGATGACTATTTAGGCCAAGACTTGGGTTGTCCGAGGTGTGCACCCCAAATACTCATTCCTGGGGGACCCTTCTCCAGACACAGGGGATGGGGTGCATATGGCTTTGGAACAGGTAATATCCCACCATCCCCCCAGCGACATCTCTGTCCACTCTGATCCCAGCCATGAGCGGGGCTGGACGCCGGCAAAGCTAATTAATTCTGGACACTGCAGTGTAGCCCGTGGGGTAAGCTAGCACAAGAAGGCAGAGTGGTTTGCAAATCAAAGTCAACGAATTCATTTATTGATCCAAGAACTGCCTTTTACTTTCCCTCCCATCAAAGATCCTTCCCTTTCTTTGTCCTAAAAGGTCCACAGGTGAAGTCCACCCTGCCCGCTGCCCCTCGCCCACCTGGGGCTCGCTCCCCTGGCCTCTGCCGAGCTCCTAGCCGGCCTTGCTCCGGCCTGGCTCTGATTGCCCGAAGCCCAGATGTGAGTTCTCTCCCCTCCTCTGCTCTGTCTGCATGCCTGTCTCCCGGGGCTCCACAGCTGAGGGTCCTCCCCGGACCCCAGCCACTGACTGTCCCTGCTTATCAGCCTGAGCCTCACCCCCACCCTCGGTGGTGACCACTAGCTGGTCCCCCCCACACAATGATGCTCATTCCTTCACGAGTCATTCATTTATTCACCGTTGTGTGCACTGGACAAGATGAGACTGAGGGTGTTCTTGGTGAGACAGGAAGGGTCCCCACTGGGCTGGAGGCTGGGGTCCGGCTTGGGGCATGTCGGGCGCTCATTGGCCATGTGACATGGGACACTTCTAGCCTCCTCTGACCCAAGCGTCCTCTCCGTCAAATGGGATAATGGAAAGATAAAAAGTTAATCCTTCCCCATCTGGGGGAAGAAGAGTCCAGGAGAATACACTGAATCCCAGGAGAGGCATGAGAACAGCAATTAGCAAAACCCCCAAAACAGGCAGTGAATGGCAAGTGTGGCCAGGCTGAGGGGGTCCGGAGCCCTGCGTGCGGGGCAGGCGCTCCGTGGTGCGGCTGCTGCGGACAACAGCACACGCCTCCCTCAGAGCATCAGAACAAAAGCTGGCATGCAAGCCTGCCCTCCCACGTTTGTCCCCAGGAGAATCATAGCAGCGCCTTGCATGGATCCTGGCACACCCACGTTCATGGCAGCAGGATCCACAGCAGCGGAAAGGTGGGCGCGCACCCCGGTGTCCAGCGCTGGGTGATGGATGGACGACACGTCTACCTGACGTGTGTGAGTTTCGGTGAGTCCACACACGGAAGGACCGGACCCACCCTCACTCGTGGTCATTCCCACAGCAGCTCCACGGAGGCTGCGTGTGGACCCAGGATGTGCGTGCGGGACGGGGGCGGGCGCTGGGGAAGGCACCCTGGAGAAACAAAGTCCTGTGGCGCAAGGTCACCTTCCTCTCGCATGTTTTGAGCAGGCCCAGGAGAGAGGCTAACACCTGACCAGCCCCGTTCCCAGGAGGCCTGTCCTCTGTCACGAGGACCGTGCCCCCTGCAGCCTGGACGTCACCCCAAGAAGTGACACGAGTGACCCTCATCTTCCTCGTCCATGGGGTTGCTGCCTGCCAGGCTCTGCACCCAGCGCCCACCGCGGGCCTGCCTGTCCCGGGTCATGCCGCGCGCGACAGAAGTCCCTAGAGGACCAGGTCCCCCCGGCACCGCTGAGCCCATGCGTGGGGCTGGTGTGGTTGGGGCACCTGGCGTCACCATCGCTCACCCTAGGGGTTCCCGGTCCCCAGACGCTTCCTCCTTCTGGCGGGTGGCTTGGGTTTTGTGGGTGCCATGGGTCCCTGCCCAGTCTGCTGCTGGAGCGCTTCACGCCCACAATTCTGGAGTGTCGTTACATGCAGGATGGGAGCCCAGCGCCCCGATCTGAGCCCGTGAAGGGACAAACTGTGTGGGTTTGGCATGGCAAACTCCCCAGGCTGTCGGGGGCGAGGCGAGGAGATAAAGGGTTTTGCCCGCCAGAGGCAGACGCCCCCTGAACGGCACTGGCACTGGCTGTCCCACGACGGTGGCCGGGATACCAGGCGACGTGGGAGCCTGGTCAGGACCTGACCCCCATCTGGTGGTGGGGGTAGTGCTCCCACTGCGTCAGGAAGTGTCCCTTTAGCAGGGCGGGGGGGAGGGGAGGACCTCAAGGTGGACGTAGGCCCCGCCCAGGAGAGATGGCAGAGGTGGGGCAAACCCAGGCCTGCGCACACACAGGATACCCCGTGTCTCTCGTGCGCCCCACACACTCACCACGGGACAAACCGCCAATTCCCCAGACAGAGAATTTGATTGCCCCCCCGCCCCACCGGCCGATGAATTGTCTGCCTCCGAGTGGTTGTCCATTCTCGGCCCATTTGGCTTTTGTAGGAGGCTATTGGAGAGGAGAATCAGAGGCCTAGCACTGCGTCTTCTAGAAGCTTTTGGCAGAATTGCAGAAGCTGCTTTGAGGTGGGCCTGGCTGTCTGCATCAGGAGGCAGACTGGCTCCAGCATCTGGAATAGGAGTGTCAGGCACAGGTCCTTGGAGCAAAAGTTTCCCCAAAGTGGGGGAGGCACAGGGGGGCGAGGGGCTCAGGGCACCCCAAAGCTAGCGTCCCTGCACCCCGGGACTCTGCGCTATGGACGGAGGTCAAGGTGCTTGCCTAGAGAGGGTTGGACTTGACAGAGGCAGTCTCCATGCATGTGCGAGGCCCCGGTGAGGGCGACGGCACGGGTTTGCTGGTCGCAGGGCAGGAGCGGCAGAGCTGAGTCTGGGGACCGAGCAGCCTCACGGTTCAGGCCCTGACACCTCCGTGCCCCCCCTCCCCCCGTCCAGGGTCAGGCTGGGGTGAAGAGCAGGAGAAGGGGTTCCAAGGCAGGTACCCCCCTCCGCAGACCCTGACCTGGGCAGTGCTCTGGAACCTCTGGGACCCACAGCCCCTTGTCATTGGGACTTAGGCCATTTGCACTGCAAGGTGGATGCTGCAAGGGACAGCTTCTCGCCTGGATGTGTGAGCATGTCCACTGGCATTGCTAAGGCCGCCTGGGAGCAAGCCTTCCGGATGGACCCTTGCAGCTCTTTCCTGCCAAACTCAGTCTCCTGCACCTCCTCCCCAGTGTGGGGGAGCCCCAGTTCCAGCCCTGCTCTTCTCTTAACCTTTGTCCAAACTCACCCAGCTGCCCTTTCTGCCTGCAGGTGCTAAGCAGCTGTCACACGGGGTACGGGGTGCGCTGCCTGTCCCACATCCGGCCCGGCTCGCCCGAGGAAGGAGGTGACCAGCTCCCGGGAGAGGGGGAGGGATCGGGGCATGTACAGGTATCACAGCCCACGGGAAGCCAGTGGGTCTCCGCAGGGAGGGAGAGCAGGGTGGCTGAGGGCTTCTCGGAGGGGGCGGCCATGTCGAGAAGCCCGGCAGAGACGGTCGCATCTGTTGGCCAGTCGGGGCAGCGGTGGGGGACTGCAGAGCGTCTTATCTCCGTGCTGACATCTGGGACTTACCCTTGGAACCTTCTGGAGACAATATCTGTGCCCAACTAGATTTCAGGCAGGCATGCTGTGGGGTCGGAGCACAGAATTTTTACTTGGAAAAGATCTTGTGCCTTTCAAAGCACAGCCTGTTGCATCTTTTGAACCCATTTGCCACTGGCAAAGCTGCTCCAGCCGACCTTCTCCCTGGGGGCAGCGCTGACGGGAAGCATCCCATTTCGACTGCCCAGTGTGATGCGGGGCAGATGCAGGACGGGGCAGCTCCAGCCCACGGTCACGTTCAAACACAGTGCGCGCAGATCCTGCCGCAGCGAGTGCCAGGGCTAACGGATACCCACTGCCGCTCCCTCCAAGTCCCAGGAGGACTCGGCAAGTGTGTGGAGGACGTGCAGAACCGGACGGCAGGAGCCTTTCCTGGACGAGGCTTCTCGTGGCAGAAGGCTGGCCAAAGTCCATCCCTGTGCGTCTCCAGCAGCCGGAGATGCTTGGGAGGAGGGCGCCCTGGTGCCACTTTCTGGGATTTCCAGACCGTGGAGTGGCTGCGCAGCATCATGTGTCCTGAGCCTGTCCACGTGGCCCTGGGCAGGGACAGGCCGTTCTCCTTGAAGGGAAGTCGCCATGCGCCGCCTGCCCTTGCTGGAGTGAAGGTCAAGCAGCTACAGACATTATTCGGGTTTCTTCTGCAGCTGTGTCTCTTTTCCCCAGTTTATCAGTTGGTTCTGTCATTTCTTGGGTCCGTGTGGCCTCATGCATATTTATTTTACACTTGGAGATACAACCAGATACTGCTCGGCTGCAGGCCCTGCCCTCGAAGCGCGAGCCAGGGCGAGGCTTGCTGTTGGGGGAGAGGTCTCCGGACTCACGCCACATCTAGGTCCTGCAGCTGTCGTTCACTCGGACACCAGCCCCTCTCGCTTCCACAGTGAAGGGAAGTTTTCCTTCTGTCCCTGACCTGCCGCCCCCACACGCCGAGCCTCTCCCTGGCCCGCCCTCCCTGCCAGGACCCGGCCCCGGAGCCCCTGGGGCAAAGCTCTCTGGGACCCTCCAGGCCCACAGCAGATGCTCAGTAAAATGCACATTGGCTTCGCGGAGACAGGGCAGCGCACATTTGTCAGAAGTTCTGGGAACGAACGCCCTTCATGTTTCTTTAAAAATGCAGAGCCAGTGTCAGGGAAGGCGGTGCCGGCCGACACCATCTCTGCGCTCGCTTTGAAGCATGTAGATCAATATTTCCATTTCACAAAGGCAGCCACCCGTTGCTGTTGTTATTAAGCGGGGCATGGAGAGCAGGTCGCAGGCCCTGACCGTGGCCAGCCGGGGGAGGGGTGCTCCCTTTGGAAGCACAAGAATGAGCACGAGGCCCCAGTTAGCAAGGGCAGCTGGGATGCTCTCTGTAAACAGCGGGGAGACGGACGGGCCAGACTCCGGGCTAGAAAGTGCACCCAGGGCTGCTTTCTGCGCTGGGACCCCCGAGGGGCTGAGGGGCAGAGGACAGGGCAGCAGATCCTGCTCACGTGGCACCAGAACCGTGCCAGGCAGGGGCCGTAGCAAAGGTTCAAGTTGTTGACGGTCTTCCTGATTTGACAGTAATACACAACCCTGGTAGAATTTTAGAAAATACACACATGGTGTAGAGACGAGAATGAGCTTATAATCTCACCCAGTAGCCTGCGCATGGCTGCCGTGGACTGAGGCTGTGTGAACCACACCAGGCACCATCTCCTGGTCCTCCCCAAACTGTGCAAGTGTTCCTTAACCTCCCTGGCCTTGAGGTACCAGTGAGGAGACTCAGAACTAGGCCGGGGAGGCACCCCGGCCGCAATCGGACACCTGGGAAGGCGTGCGGAGGGCTGGATTGCAGCCCACCCCTGCGGACCTTCACCAACTCAGCCAAGGGGCCTCCGGGGCGCCTGCGCGCAGAGCTCAGCCCACCCTGTCTGGTCTTTTCCCTGCCGTGTGTGCGTGTGCATGTATGTATGCACATGTGCGTGTGTACACGTGCATGCATGTGCATGTCTGTGCCTGTGTGTGCACGTGTGTACACGTGCATACATGTGTGTGTACACGTGCGGGCACGTCTGTGTGTGCCTTGTGTGCGTGTGCACGCCTGTGCATGTGCGTGTGCATGTGTGCACGTGCGTGCACATCTGTGTGTGCGCGTGTGTACACGTGCATACATGAGTGTGTACACGTGCATGCACGCCTGTGTGTGCGTGTGCACGCCTGTGCATGTGTGTGTGCATGTGTACACGTGCATGCACGTCTTTGTGTGCCTGTGTGTGCGTGTGCACGTCTGTGCATGTGTGCACACATGTGTACACGTGCATGCATGTGCCTTGTGTGCACTGTGTACACATGCATACATGTGTGTGTACACGTGCGTGCACGTCTGTGTGTGCCTGTGTGTGCGTGTGCACGCCTGTGCACGCGTGTGCATGTGTGTACACACGCACATGTGTGTGTGCGTGTGTACACGTGCGTGCACGTCTGTGTGTGCATGTCTGTGCGTGTGCACGCTTGTGCATGTGTGTGTGCACGTGCGTGCACATCTTTGTGTGCCTGTGTGTGCGTGCGCATGTCTGTGCATGTATGTGTGCGTGTGTACACGTGCGTGCACGCCTGTGTGTGCATGTCTGTGTGTGTGCATGCTTGTCCATGTGTGTGTGCGTGTGTGCACGTGCGTGCACATCTGTGTGTGCCTGTGTGTGCATGCGCATGTCTGTGCATGTGTGTGTGCGTGTGTACATGTGCGTGCATGTCTGTGTGTGCATGTCTGTGCGTGTACATGCCTGTGCATGTGTGTGCGTGTGTACAAGTGCATGCATGTGCCTCTGTGTGTACACGTGCATACATGTGTGTGTACACGTGCGTGCACGTATGTGTGCCTGTGTGTGCGTGTGCACATCTGTGCATGTGTGTGCGTGTGTGCACATCTCTGTGTGCGTGTGTGCATGTGTACACGTGCATGCATGTGCGTGTGTGTGTGTGCATGTGTGTGCATGTGTGTGTGTGTTACGGAGCTCAGATCTCCCTGCACATACATCACAGATGTAATACCCTAACATCCGTGCATCCTCCCAAAGATCACAGCGCTGGTGAGGGGTTCTGGGTGTGACTGTCCCTGGCAGCCTCCTCCTGCCCCGGGGCCAGCACTCACGGAGATTCCACACACCCTGTGACTTCCTGGCCGTCTCCCTGCCCAGGTACAGGCGCTCGTGGAGAGTCTGCGGTGGAAAGACGAGGCCGGCATTTTCCCGGGAAACCCCTCAGTCCTCGTGTGCCAGGGAGCGAACTGACAAATGCTTCGGGAAGGGGTGCACGGCTTCCGCCTCCGAGCCCTGCTTCCCGAAGTGTGTGTGCACCTGCCCCTGGTGCCGAGGGAGCAGCGCTAGGCCCTGGGACCCGCGGGCACCGTGGAGTGGGTGAGGCTGCAGGGAGGGCCCCTGGGGGGAGAGAAGCACCATCTCCTCAGAATGAAGGCAGGGGCGTCTCTGAGGGTCTCCAGAAAGGACATGTGCCCACCATCAGATCAGGGGTGCGGCATGAAGTTCAAATGCCTCTAGGACTAGGAAGACATTGCTGCCCACAAGCCCTGGTTCCCCAAGTAGAGGGGCCCCGTAGGGGCATCCGGGCAAGGGCTGCCTTTGTCCTGGGAGCAGGGAGGAAGAGGAGGCCCTCGCCAGCCCTCTCTCCTGGCCGCAGGGAGCCCCACTCCAGGGAAGAAGGGGCCACCAGACAACAGCATCCTGGGGGCAGGGCCTTCAGCAGAGCAGGTGAGCTCTCCCAGGGCGAAGGGAAGGGTCTGCGGTTCTGACTCCCCTGCTTGTCAAGGTGGTTTCTGAGATGCCCCTGGCTCTGACCACGAGGCCAGGGCCCCCGCCGCCCCCGCCTTCACCCTCCCTTGCCAGCCCAATTTGGGGTATGGCGGGAAGTGGGTGGGGGGCTCCCAGCTGAGCCTGAGTCAGAGACGCAGGCAGAGGACCAGGAAGACCAAGAGAGGGCCGGATGTTGGGGTCCCAGGACGGGTGGAGGGCCATGGGGGTGGGCAGGGATCGGGCCTGGGACCCCAGTGCCGGAGCTCCATCCTGCGCACATGTTAGGCCTTCTCTCTGCCCCTGGGGTTTCCCGCCTCTTCTTCATGGTGGAAGCCGTCATGCCTCCCGCGTGTGTCTCTAGGGCCTTCTGCAAGAACGAGACGAAATGAAGGATGTGTAAGTGCTTTTGTAAGCCATCAAGCACCACACCAACGTGAGCTAATATTACTATTATTGCTATAATTATTGTTATTCCAAGTGCATAAGGATGACGGATGGCCTGCCGGGAGAGTCCAATCTGCCAAGAAATCCTCATATTTCAGCACCAAAATGCTTTGAAATCCACGGAGGAAAGAGGCTTATAACCAAAGGCATATGATTATCATCGTGTTTGAGTGAATGCATGTAAGACCTAACTTCATACAGGAGAAAGTCGTCCACAAAAAATTGAGTCGGGTTTTCCCCCATCCCTTGCCGTATTCAGACTCTGAGCTCAAGAGGTAAAAGTGCGGAATGCAATCAGAAAGAGGCTTTCTGCAGCCAGCAAACCACCCTTTCCCCCTAACAGGATCGAGCTTAAGAGAAGGGAACTATGAATTATTACTAATGCCCTTCCAGGGCTAGCTCCCAGGGGCTGCTCATGGGTGTCCCCGCACCACCCTGCCTGGTGACCGCAGGTGCCTGGAGCCACAGTTGACGGGGTCTGAGCCGCAGGGCCAGGCTGTGGGTTGGGCCCTGCGATGCCCACCACCCATCTCAGAGCCTGAGCTGAATGTTCTCTCCCTGCCGTGCATCCAGCCTAACCATGCAGTGAATCCTCAGGTGGGCATCTGGGGCCACAAAACGCCTCCGTGGCCTGGGACAGGAGTTCACAAGCGTCGCCCACCTCTGGGGATTTGAGCTGAACTGGTTCTGGGGATCAGGAAGCTGTTGTGGGGAGTGTCACCCCATGTTCCAGCAGTACTCTCACCATCTCCCATGACCCCAAAGCCCCAGCCCCAAGGACCCCGGGGCAGGGCTCTGTCCTTTCCCCTGTGCCCAACCACACGCCTAATCATTTGGGTCCCCGATGACTCGGGGAAGCACCATGCGGACAGGTCACTGAAGGGTTAGACCAGCTGGGGCACTATGACCGGCCCCCAGACACCCACCAGGAAGCCCAGCCAGCCCCTCGGTCCCCACTGCCGCCATCCCCCTCAGGTCTGCTGGTGCCATGGGAAGGTGAGTAGCTGTTCAGAACTCTGTCCGGACCACACCTGGACCACAGCCCCAGCCCCAGACTCGGGGTGCAGCAGGCTGGCTTGCACTGGGCTCCCAGTGCTGCCCAGACTTCTCTGGGCCTTTTTTCGGGAGCCAGCCTCTTGGCTCATCAGCTGTCCGTGCCTGCAACTGGGAAGCCCCCAGGCCATCGGGACAAGACAGACGTCCACTCGAGCCCCAAGAGGCTTCCCCCCAGAACAGTGTTGGCAACAAAGCCCCACAAGCCTGGGGCTTGATCAACGGGAATTGATTATCTCCCAATTGTGGAAGGTACAAGTCTGAAATCATGGTGTCACAGGGCCGAGCTCCCTCCGAAGGCTCCAGGGGAGGGTCCTGCCTGCTTCTCCCAGCTCCTGGTGGCCCCAGTGTCCCTGGGCTGTGGCCGTACCTTCCAGTCTCTGCTCCCTCTGCCCGTGGCTTCTATTCTGGGTCAAATGTCCCTCTGTCTCTCTCTTATAAGGGCCCTTGTGCTAACACCGGGGCCACCTGGATAATCCAGGATACCCTCCCCATCTCCGCACCCTCAGTCACACCTCAAGGGCCCATTTCCATATGCTGTGGCATTTACAGGCTCCAGGGATTGGGATACGCTATGGGTGGGCGTTACAGGCAGGCTGGGCCGACCCTATTAATGTCGAATCCTGACAGCGCCCCAGTGCATATTTCTCTGCAGCCATTTTTCAGTTTAATTGGTTTGAAATGGATTTGGCTGGAAGGGATGTCCCAGGTAATAAATTGATTTAATAACCCCTCACCGTGAGAGTATCACACACCAGCTTCCGGAGCCGACACACATCTGTTACCTCTGCAGCTCTCCGCGAGCCATGCAGGGGGCTGGGCACAGCGCATCCCACCTGCCGGACGAGCCTGCTGAGCCAGTGGGGGAGGACTCGACGTGGGGCGGGGGCGAATGGCAGTCCCGGCTGGGACCCAGCAGCCTGCCCCCAGGCCAGCGTCGCCCCCAGGGACGCACCCTCCTCTCCTGACTGTGTGGATTGGATTTCTTTCCAGTGACGCCCCAAGGGAGCCTTAACAGAGGGCACCACAGCTCCAGTGACAAGGGTGTCTGAACACCTGCCAGGACCTGCCCGGGAAGGGGCCGCCCCTCCGAGCCCCAGCCTGGATCTCCCACACACAGGCCCATCCACAAGTGTCCACCTTCAGCCCAGACCATCGCAGATGGCTTGGGACCTGGACATACAGCTCCCTCTGGACATGTCCTTTTGAGCATCCTTCTTAAGGGGGCAGGGACCAGCCCGAGGCACCTGGCACCCCAGCCCACTGGGGCCGCTGCCTTCCCGGGAACAGGCCCGCATGTGGGGGCTGGGGGTCTGCAGTACACAGCCCGGGCTCCTGCCCCTGCACTTTGATGGGCCCGCCCCCCCCGGACCGACTTAGGGGAGGCTTGTTCCTCCCGCAGTGAGGAGGGGCCGTGGATTTGGACTGGAGGAAGCGCTGCTGGGGATGCACCTCTGAGAGGCTGTAATTTCCCCGCTAAGGGGTAGAAAGTGCCCCCCAGGGAAAGGTCATTTGAGAGGGGAGGTTAGAAGCCCTTGCAACACTTCTTCTGTTCCCAGGAGGGTCGCCTGGCCCCGAGTGAGGGGCCTGGGCAGAAAGACCACCGGCAGCCCCCGGTCCTTGTCCACCTCACTCACGTTGAGGGGGACAGTGACCCAGGACCGTGTGGACAACATAGGTTTCTGCTGCTCAGAGAGAGGCTGCGGGTGGGTCTAGAGATGCTTTCTGGGTGACGCATGTGACAGTCACAGGCAGTGGGACCCTTTGACCCGTCTCTCTGGTGACCTCAGTTGTCACCTGCTGGCCACTCAAGGACCTGACAGGGTCCCCAGAGAGGGAGGTGGCCCTTGATCTGACAGGATCTAAAGGCCCACAGGAGGCTCTCCGTGAACAAGGACGGCGGGGCTGCGCCCTCTGCATGCCCAGTCTTGTCCGGGAAAGGCGGCTGCTGAGAAAGGTGGGGACACGTGGGCTGGTTTCAGGGACCCTGTCACCCCAACAACACAGTTTAAAGAGCGCATGACTCACAGGGCGACAGACGTGGCCCGCACTCCTGCCGCTCAAGTGCGTGCTCCCGCAGCCAGGCCCCACGGCTCCGGATGCTCGTTAGCTTAACCGCGCAGGGAGCACCGCGAATCCCTACCCATGCCTTTAGCCGCCATCGCTCCCCGCCGTTCGGGCCCCACATTCAACCCTTCCCGCCTGGCACCGCCGCGGTGGTGTGCGAGCTGGCCTAGCCACGCCAGGCGGGGACCTGGGGAGTGCAGAGGGCCGCTCCTGGGGACGTCTCGGCAAATCAGTGCGGGGAGGATGCGTGTCGGGGCCAGCTGTCAGCAAAGCCGGCTTCTCCCTCCTCGTAGCTGCTTCTTGGAGAATCACTGATGCTTTCCTTTCTCCGCTCGGACACCAGGCAGCGCTTCCTAAATACTGCTTGCCTCGCTCTGACCACAGGGCAAGCGTGCCGCTGAGCCTGGGCACCGCAGGGGCATGGACACGGAGGCACACGCCCCCGCCGCAGCCCTGGGCCACCCCCAGATCTGCCCCCCGGTTCCTAAGCTTCCTGCTGGTGTCGCCCCAGCTGGCTCCCCCTGGAGCTCCACCAGCCTCCCAGGCGGGGGGATCCAACCCTGGCCCTGGGGACGCCGAGCGGGAGGGCGCTGACGTCTGCCGGGTGGCAGGTGCATCCTCACGAGGCCCGCAGCTCGTATCTCCGGCTCCTTGTTCCCACAAGGTCCGTGAGGAGAGGAACCCCGTCGTCCACGCTCGTGCTCCAAGCCCTCGCCCCTGACCTCAACCAGCCCTTCCCAGTCTGGCCGTCAGCCAGCGCATGGTCCTGTCCTAATCACGCTGTGAGGCGCTAGGCTTTCCTGCACCTGGTTAGCCTTGCACCCCCCACCAAAGGGTTAAGCCCACGTGGGCAAGTGGCAGCTTCCCGGAGCTCCGTTTCCTGGCTTCTCTGTGAAGCGTGGGCAAAAGCACCTGCTCCCCCCTCCCACTGCTGTGCTGGGGACCCCCCCGGCTGTGTTCAGAGCAGAGCTCAGGGCCGCACTGACTCTCTCCCCTCCTGCAGTGGTGCACATAGAATCCAGCTGGCTGTTTTTAACATGTGCTCGGCGCACATTTTTTCTCTAACAGATGCCTGGGGTGCTTCCAACTTCAGGCTCTTCCGAATCCTGCCACTCTGAGCGTTCCTGTACGGATTTTGGGTGGACCGTTTTTTTTCGTTTCTCTTAGGTGGAGACGCAGGAGTGGAATTGCTGGGCCACGTGGCTCAACTTCAAATTTAGCAGAGTCCTGGACTTTGGCCACTCCGGGCCCCGCCCCCACCTGTGTCTGAGGCGGGTGGGGGATGACCCTCCCCGCTGCGCCAGCAGGCTTCTCCCCTGGGACTGGAACCGGAGCCACCTTGGGAAGAAGCAGAGGCAGGGGCTCACAGGTGCTGTCCCGTCCCCGGCTGCTCACAAACCTGTGCGCGGTCCCTTCGAGCGGCCACCGCCTGCACCTGCCCCAACTCTGGCCAAGGTGGCCGGCGGGAAGTGGAGACCTCTGTCCCACCACGGTGGCCCCTGGACGGGGGCCCCTGGACAAGGAGGCCCCGTGAGGAGGTGAGCACAAAGCAGGGAAGGAGTGTCCTCACACCCCTGAGCTGTCTGAGCCTCCCCGGGCGGCCGGAGCACCGTGCCCAATGGCAGCTCCAACCACAGGCTTACTCCCTCCCGGTTCAGGGGCTGGGAGTCCAGGGCACGGTGCGGGCAGGGCTGCTCCCTCCTCCCACCTGCCTTCCTGCGGTGACCTCACCCGGCCTTCCTCTGTGTGCCGTTGTCTGGGATCCCACTTTGTGTCCCAGGTTCTTCTTCTGATAAGGACACCTGCGGGATTGGACTCGGACCAGCTCTAAGGACCTCATTTGGACTTATTACCTCTTTTTTGTTGTTGTTTAAGATTTTATTTACTTATTTGGGAGAGAAAGAGAGCGCGAGAGAGCATAAATGGGGTGAGGGGCAAAGGGAGAAGCAGACTCCCCGCAGAGCAGGACCTGAGCCGAAGGCAGACGCTCCACGGACTGAGCCACCCGGGCGCCCAGACTTACTGGTGACACGCTGAGGTCCTGGGGGTCAGAACTTCAAGATGTGGATTTGGGGGACAAAATGCAGCCCGTATACAAACCAAACCCCCAAGTGGCTCCAGGGTTGTTAACAAGGGAAGGGCTGTGTTTCTGAGAAGGAAGAGGATGCTGGAAGAGACCCCTGGAGGCGTGGGGGGGCGGAGCGTGATGCTGCCCGAGAGAGCGCACACACTGGGCACCTGGCCTCGGAAGCTCTGGGGTGGGGGTGGGGGCTTCAGTGCTAGACTAGGGCCTTTCTAGATCCAGGATGTGAGAGAACAGTGCTCGCTGCCGGCAGCCCCTCCCTCTTGTCCAGGTAAGGGCTGTGGGGAAACAGACGGCTTCCTCCCTCGTTCAGCCCCCGCCCGTCCTCTGTCACTGTAATTGAAGTTAGGGCTAGCCAGGCGTAGACTGTGCCATATTACCAGCATTAAACCAAGCACCCGTTTTAAGATGCAGGCCCCCTGAAAGTGACAAACGGCAGCACTGAGAAATAAATACTTGAAAAGGGCAGGGAAGCCATGAAACCGCACACAGCTTCATCAGCCTGGATTCCGGCACCATGCGGCTCCATCCCTGACCTCTGACCCACGTCACCTCTGCAGAGCCCGAGGTCCAGGCAGAGGTCCTGGGAGAGGGAGACCAATGGGGCAGAGGGTGCGGGGGGGAAAGCGTGAGGGGGGCAGAGGGTGCAGGGGGCAGAGGGTGCAGGGCAGAGGGTGCAGGGGGCAGAGGGTGCGGGGCAGAGGGTGCAGGG
>NC_058415.1:91374678-91381412 GCF_002201575.2 Neomonachus schauinslandi | reverse complement strand
GAGGGTGCGGGGGGCAGAGGGTGCGGGGGCAGAGGGTGTGGGGGGCAGAGGGTGCGGGGGCAGAGGGTACGGGGGCAGAGGGTGCAGGGGCAGAGGGTGAGGGTGAGCAGGTGCAGGGTCGCCTGTCCCAGAGACAACAGCCGGCGTCCCTCATCTCTCCGTTCCCACATCTGCCTGACGTCGGCACACCAGCCACAAGCGGGACATCTAGAGGCCATGGGGAGCCGGCTGTGACGACCTCCCAGGACAGAGCCCTTCTCAGAGCCCCCCTGCCCCCTGCCCTCGAGCCTCTCCTGTGTGCTCACCCCACAGCACAGGAAGGAAGCCCAGCCGAGAGGGTCCGGTCCTGCCTGCGGATCGCGAGGAGCCAGCGGGGTCTGCTGGACGCAGAGGACAGCGCCCTTTGTCCAACCCCCACCCCCAGGCACGTTCAGTGGACACGGAAGTGAAGGGGCCGCTGTGTGTCTCGCTGCCCTCTCTCTTCCCGCTGCCAGGCTGCTCATCACTGACCGGGGGAGGGCCACAGTCAAGGCTGCCAGGCCCGCTGCCCAGAGGCCGGCTTCCCCGGGCCAGGGAGGCGGACGGGGTCAGTGGTCACATCCTGGGGTCCTGGGAGCTGGGACAGGATACAATGCCACACGGCACTGGGGGCCAAGGTCGAGCTTCATGCTGCAGAAATATGTCCCAGCCCTTTGTCAAAGATGACTCTTCTCCTGGCTTTTTCTCCCCTCTCGGCAACACAGCAAGGGCTGACATTACTCTCCTTTGTTAACATCCTTCCTGCTCTTCCGTGGCTCCTGTGGCTCCCGCTCACCTGCAGGAGGGGAGGGGGCAGCCCTGCTCCCAAGGGCCAGGCGCCCTGCCCCCTCACACTCCCCATGCACACACCGTCCACCCCACGCAAGCCTAAGCCCTCCCAAAGATGTGACATGGCCAATCAAGGCTGCGAGGCCCCCGTCTCTGTGCTCAGTGGAGGATATTTTCAGCCAAGCAAAAAATACCTTTGTGGGAAGGAATCTTTGAGATCTCCAAGAAAAATAATAATTGCACAGTGCATCTGTTGTGAAGTCTATTTTTGGAGAACTTTTCTGGTGCTGTTACTCCCACCTTAACTAGGGATTGTAGAAAAGCGATGCCTATTTGCTCCTCTAAAGGGAAAACCCTAACACATTCCTGCACGGTGTACCTATTCGGGGCAAGCAGAAAGCCGGGGTCAAGTACACTTGCCATTACCTACGACTCAGCAGAGGAGGACCATTAAGTCCCAGAATCAGGATCCAGAGAGCGACGTTAGGCCACATGGAGGGTGACAGCCGCGGCCTGCAATCCAAGTGCTGAAGACAGCCGGCTGTGGGGCCTGGAGGGAGGCATGGGGGCGGTGGGGCTGGGGAGGGAGAACCTGCAGCCGGGGTGGGGCTGCCCCCCTCCGCCACCCCCCACCCCCACTGGTGCAGACCTCAACCAAGGGAAGGTGGGGGGCTGCCATGTCTCCAGCGGCTGGGCTGGGCTGCTTGCAGGCTCCTTTATGGGTGTGCCTCGGTGGTCCCTCTCTGCTGACATTCCCCACCTGGTGTCATGGTCCTTGGGTCCCACCAGACTCCAGAGGTGTGAGCCAGCGCTGAGCTTTCTCAAGGCTCCCTGGGTGATGCTAACGTGCCTCCAGCTCGAAAGCCTGGGCGGGGTAGAGCGGGGGTTGGGGGGCAGACAGGGGCATCATCCTCTGCTCTCTGGATGGGTCCCTCTGGATGCTCCATGGGTATCTCCGATCCACCATATCGAGAATGTTCCTCCCGAGTGCTGCTCTCCCCAGACTCCTGTAATCCAGGCAATGGTTCCCAACCACCAGGCCCCCCAGACAGAAATCAGGCGTCACCTCTCATTCCTACGCCCTCCACTCCCCACATCCATGGCCATGTGCAGCTCAGAGCTAACCTCTGTGAGCTCCGCGGCCTCCAGAACTCCATGAGCTGGGCCTGCTCTGACACAGTCCCGCTCCCCTGCCACCTGCCCAGGTTTGAGGACTCAGCTTAGAAGCCACCTCCTGGGGAGAACCCCCTGACCTCCTCAGGCTGGGTCACACTCCGGCCCCCCCTGAAGTGCTGCTCTGGCTCCCCAGGGGTCAAGGCCAGGAGCAGGTATCCCAGGGCACCTGGCACGGAGCAGGGCCACCGCAGGTATTTACTGAACAGACAGGAATGGATGACGTCTGGCAAAATTTTGATCCCCCAAATCCAGGGGTGCCCTGGGGACGCGTGGTCTCAGGTGCTCAGGTGGGGTAAGTAGTAGGGAAGACTCAGTTGGGGTTCTTCTGTCCTCCGTCCCCTACTGATGGAGCCGCAGGCTGAGCCCTCCTGTTCCGTGTCCCTGTCCTCGGCTGCCATCTCTTTGCTCACTTGGGCTTCTTCCCACACTGCCGGCCTTCCAGCTGGAGAAACGCTCCGGGGCCCGTGATTTCTCCAAACCTTTAAATGCTGATTTCCTGGGGCACGTAAAAATCCCCATACAAATAGGAATTGGCAACAAGCTTCCTGCTATTTGCTTTGTGGTTAATTACTTGTCATCTCAAAGCAGAACTGGGACAGCACAGAATGAGCCTGGAATTGTCCTCAAAAGCTCAAACAAAGGTCCCTCCTCTGCCCACGGAAGCCTTGGAACCATTGGAGGGAGGGCTGGAGACCCGGCCGACGATGAAGGGAGGCGTCTGGATGGGACCAAGAGGGACAGGGGGACCAGAGCGCTGCCCCCCGACCCGTCTGCAGCCCTGCACACACCTGTTCTGCCCCAGCTGTCCGGGGCAGGAGGGATTCACACGGTGCTAGCGGCCCCTTCTGCCAGCTTCACAAGCTCCTGGGGGCTGCCACAAGGGACCTAAAGATCCTTTCTACCAAAGATTTTCAAACTCTGCATCAGAATCTCACACAGTACGTGAAGGAGCAAACTTCCCTTCCCCCTCCCCTCCCTGGCAGGCAGGGTCACCAGATTTAGCAAATATAAAGACAGGATGTCTAGTTAAACTTTAAGGTCAGATAAACAATGAATATTTTTTTTTGTATGAGTATGCCCCATATAATATTTAAGATATGCTTACACTAAAAAATTAAAGTTATTTATCTGACAAAAAATCAGATTTAATTAGGAGTCCTGTGGAGGCCGCCTCCACAGGACCCTCCGGAGCCTCACAGCACTGCTTGAAATAAACCCCTGCCCTCTCTAGACCAACTATTCAAGTGGGGAAGCTATCCTAGAGAGTCTAATTGACCTTCCAAGAGCCAAATAACTAGTTGGTGGCAGACAGGGCTATAGGCAGCTCTCCTGATTTAACTCCTACCTATCTGTCCGTTCATCTAACCACCAATATATCCATCCACCCACCCATCCACCATCCACCATCCATCGACCCATCTAACCATCCATCCATCCACCATCCATTCCCCTACGCATCCATCCAGCCAGTCAGCAAGTAAACACTTTTTCAGAGCCAAGTAGGCTCTGGGCCTTGTACAGCTGCTGGGGAAACAGAAATAAACAAGGTGGAGTTTATGCAGCCAGTGAGGTTCATGAGCCATTGAAGGGGCCGACTGTGACCTGCCGCTAGCCTAAGCAGCAAGTGTTCTGGTGTTCTGATCTCAGTGGGTGTGGAGTGCCCTGGGAGCCCTCTGGAGAGTCCCAAGCTCTGGTGTAGGGAGGGGTGTTCCCTGCAGGTGGTCCTGGGGCTGTCTCTTAAAGGAGGACCATCTGCTAAGGAGAAGGGAACCAGGAGCAGCAGGTGAGCGCAGCCTCGAAGGCTGTGACTCCAGCGCTGGGGTCCGGTCCCCAGAGGCGGCTGGGCTGTCTCCAGCATCAGACATTACATTCGGGCAGGGATTCTCCCCCTCAACACGACTGACAGTTTTAGACAAGATTCATTCTTGATTAGCTGCATCCGGCCTCTACCCACTAGATGCCAGCAAAATTGAGGTAACCAAAAGTAACTCTGGTTACCCTGAGTTTGAGGTTAGAGAGGCAAAGATGAGTATAAACACACTCCTTTCTTCCAAGCGGGTTATGGTCTCCCCAGAAACTCTGTGGTGCTGAAGACGGTGGGCCACAGTTATGAGAAAATGATACAACACACCCACAATCGCAAGGATCATCACGGCCTCTACATTGCTCTAAACCACAAGCAAACGCCTCGCACACGTACGCCTATTCACAAAGGGTTAACAGCATGGGTTGGATTGCTACTCTCAAACGTGCATCAATAATACATATGTGTACGTGTGTCAACAGACAATAGGAACATACGGAATTTTTTTCACAGTTTATCCAGCATAATCTGCAGTTGGTCTGTATTTGATTAAATACCATCATCTTTTATGTACGAGTTACATAAGTAAATAGAAAAATCATTTACAGTCTGCTGCCCCATGAAAAATTAATCTCAGGTCTGTCCTGCATGCGTATTCTGAATCGTTGGGGACGTCTGGCTAATTGAATACGGGGAGGGGACAGGGTGTCATCTGAGCCGCTGTGAACCTCATTTCTCCATTTTAATAAGTTGGAGGCTTCAAGAATTTTCTGTAGATGTGTGGATTAAAAACTATACTCGATGGTTTTTTAATCAAACAAATCTTGCCGAAGCTTCAAAATAACAAAATATTTAGTACACTGCTAGACAGGAAGCTCCTCTTGGGAAATTATTTCCTTAGTTACAACATCACCCAAGTTTGAAAGCAAGTCCTCCTTGTCGGTGCCGGCCCACCACATGGGCTTCCGTCTGTGCCTAGTGAACGCCGCTTCAGCTTCAGTGTCGGGGAAAAAGGAGGTGCCAGGCTGCCCTGGGCCTGGCTCTCGGGCCGGGAGCACCTCTGCAGGGCCGGGCTCCCTCCGGAGGCTCTGGGGAGGGTCCTCCCCGCCCCTCCCAGCTCCTGGTTGGCCCAGGTGTCCTTGGCTCAGGGCGGCGTCCCTCCCATCCCTACTCTGTCCTCACACAGCCTGTCTTCTTTCTGTGACTCTGCTATGCCTCTTTTATAAGGACACTTGCCACTGGATTTAGGACCACCCCGACCCAGGATGATCTCACCCTGAGACCTTTAGTTAAATCTACAGAACACTTTTTCTTTCTTTTTTTCCATTCCCAGGTCCTGTCTGTCCTTCCTTGGTTCTCAGGGTTGCTTTCGTGGCCTCCTGTCATATGCCTGACAACGAATTTCTGTGCACCCCGCTCTCTGCTCACGCGCCAGTGCCCCCCCCCCCGAGAGAGTCCTCCCTGGAACTTGTGGCCGATGCAGCAGGAAGGTGTCCGAAGCTGCTCCGGCTCCCTGGCTCACTGCTCGCCGTCCCCAGTCCCAGTGCCCTCGGGCACGGCCTCGAGATCGGGGTTTGTGGTGGTGATGCGCTTCCTCCACGGGGACCGTGAACTTCTCCCAGGTAGACCCGCTGTGTCCACGTGTCCTTCCAGCCCGGTGACTTTGGAGGCCGTGGGGGATGATGGCAGCCACCCGAGAGGGCCGGCCTGGGCCCCTGAGTGCCCAGCCCGAGAAGTCGGCCCAGCAGCCGCATTCCTAGCCTCACTGAGTGAGATGCAAGCACGCTGGCACTTCAGGCGCCCAGGCTTCCGTGCGTGCCCTCGCCCCAGGCCCTCCGGCACTGGGTGCTGCGTGCAGAGTGCTCTTTCCAAAAGGTGCTGTGCATCATGCTGCCGCGTCTCTTTAAAACTCTGATGCCGAGGAGCGGCCAGGACAAAGCAACGCTAATGATGTGGGAGAAATACTCGTGGGAGTTCAGTGAAAGCCGCGGGCCGTGTAAAGACCAGGGGGAGATGAGGTTGTGCTCTCCCTTCCTCCCCTGCTGCTTGGGTCCCCTGCTGCTGTGCCTGGCCTAAAACAGCCCCGCTTCTGCCTCCCACAGTGCTGGGTCAGAGTCTGAAGTCGAGGCGTCTGGAGGCTCCGCAGAGAACCGCTTCCTTTCTTTCTCCAGCTCCCAGAAGTACTGCATCCCTTAGCATGAGGCCGCTGCCTGTGACCTCCACGTCATCCCGGGGCTCTCATCCCCCCCACCAGCCCCTCCGTTCTTGACCCAGAAACGCCACAGACCCAAGCCCTCTCTCACACTGCCTCCTCCAGGAAGCCCTCCATCTCCTCCTGCTCACTGGCAGCCCTTCCCTCTGCTGGGATCCCAGCTCCCTGTGGCTCCCCGACATGGACACCAGACCAGAGCGGCACGCACAGCCCAGCCCAGCGGGGATGCGGGCCCAGCAGCTCCTGTGCTAAGCCCGGCTCAGACCCCCCCACAGCTGCCGTGTCTGGGGTTCCCTCTCTCCTCCTGCAGCGGCCTCCGGGCCACCGTCCGCCCCCCAGGGCCCCACAGGACTGGCCAACGGAGCCCAGATCAGTGCACTGGTCCAACACCTTCCAAAGCCTCCACCTGCACTCTGGAAACCCCAGGTCCTTGCACAGGTCCCGGGGCAGCACCCCTCCCAGCCAGGGTGAAGCTCTCCTCTCCGGCCACCTGCTCAGGGACATCGAAAGCCACCCTCGCCCAGCTGGTCACTTCCAGGTCAACCTCAGGTCGTCTCCAGGCCCTTAACCCCTGGGGAAGTTGCCTTCTTCATCCCATGGTGTGCTTACTCTTGTCCCTTCCCCTCCTACCCATTCCTACCTGTCAGCCCGCCCACTCCCTGCTTCTTGCCCCCCTGCTTCCCTGCTCCCCTGCTCCCTGCCCCCCTGCTCCCTGCCCCCCTGCTTCCCTGCTCC
>NC_058415.1:91347614-91374668 GCF_002201575.2 Neomonachus schauinslandi | reverse complement strand
CCCCCTGCTCCCTGCCCCCCTGCTTCCCTGCTCCCTGCCCCCCTGCTCCCCTGCTCCCCTGGCCCCTGCTCCTTGCACCCCTGCCCACCTGTTCCCCTGATCCTTGCACCCCTGCCCCACTGCTCCCCAAACCATGAGCTAAGGAGGAAAAAGAAGAGGCTTTAATTTGCTAAAAGCAGCTGGTTTGGCTCAGTTCATGGAGGCCTGAGCAGTTTTAATTAGCACCATCCAACACTGTTCAGATGAATTTTGCAAACTTAGCAGCTCCTGGTTTTTCCTCTTAAAGTCACAGAGATAAAGTCACAAGAGGAGGCCCAAGTAGAGCCCCCAGGGTAACCCTGCACAGTGCCCTTCTCCGTGTGCCCTGCGTGGCCTTGGGCAGCTAAGCAGACTCTGCAGGCCGAGGAAGGAGGGACGGGCGGGCCCTGAAGTGAAGGCGGCTGGTGGAGGCTAAGGACGCTGGGCTCTGCCCACGCGGGGCCACGGTCAGGATGCCTGCAAGCCAGACCCCGCTCACTCACTGCTCCCCGCCGCTGGGAATCTTGCTGCTACCACCCCACTTGTGAGTTGGGGAAGGTTCACATCGCTGGTGAATGGCCAGGCCAGGTGCCCACCCCTGCCCCGAGGACTATCTGCCAGGCCTGGACCCACTCGTCCTTGTATTTTGTCTGGCATTGACTTTCTGCTCAGCCTAATCCCTGCCCGGTGCTGACTCGGCCGCCCAGACGGGGCCTTGGCAGGTTCGTACTTCTTGATGTCTGTGTCCTGACTGTCGGCCAGGAGTCTGAGCGGGACCTGTAATGGGAGCCAGCCGGGGCACTCACACCGAGTGCTCCCTGTGTGCTCCCTGTGTGCTCCCTGCACACTGGTGCCTGCAATCCTGCCCAGGGGGCAGACGGCTCCCCCCCCCCCCCCCCCCCCCCCCCCCGGCAGCAGTGACCACCTCTTCTCACACCTCCTTGTACCTGGGGCTCTGCAGAGGGTGGCTTGGGACTTACATGTGTATGTCTGGCTCCCGGCAGCCCTGGAAGGCACCAAGTGCGTGGGTCACCGTATTCACGTCCAGATCCTCGGTGCTTGTACAAGGACATGCCACAGGAGGTAAACTCAAAAAGATCAGGGCACCGATTTAAAAAAAAAAGCAAAAAAACAGCTGGTGGTCCCTGATGGCCGGGGATGTTCTGAGCTCTCTGACAGACTCTTGGGCAAAAGGAGGAGCAAATGTCCTGGGGCCCACCTGCTGATGCTCTTGTGACCAGTGCAAAGCGACGAAGCATTCATGTTCCCTGAGGACCCCTTTCGGCAGCTGTGAGGCCCACCTCCTGTTCGACACCCTTTCCAAAGGCCCAGCACCCTGGGCAGGTGTGGCCTCCCACCTGGCTGTAGACTCCGTGCCGGGAGCCCCGGCTCCGCATCCCCAGACACAGGAAGCATGAAGGGAGACTTGGCCGCTTGGCTGGGGGCTCTGGGGGCTCTGGGGACTCCGGGGGCTCTGGGTCCATTTGTTTTCACCTGTCCTGTCTGGTCTCCATGGCTCCAGGAGGCAGAGACGGGCTCTTCTCTGTTCTTCTGGTTCCTCAGCAGCTCGGTCCCTGGGCCTCGAAGGGCAGTACACAGACGGGTGTTTCAGACTCCAAGGTTCAGGCACCTGTCCTGAGGAGCTCGCCAGGCTGCCAACCTGGAAAGACCTCTCGGCTGTTGGGTGGGGAAACTGAAGTGGCAGGGAGCGGTGGACGGCCCGCCACAGGCCTCGAGGGGCCAACGCCTTTCATGACACTCAAGGTTGTTTCTACGGGAACATAAACACACCCTGGGACCGCTGGGGAAATCTATTTAATTAAGGATTAAGTCTTTAAATTAAATTATGAAATCCGTAAATCCCTTTTGTACAAATTGGAATGAGGATGCAGCTGCAGCAGGGGGTGAGCGGCGCACTGCGGAGCTCCGGGATCCTCCAGGTCGTCAGGGGGTGCGGCCCCCAGACGAGGCCCCAAATCAGAAGAGCCCCCTCTCTGCGGTGGCAGCTAGGAAAAGCGAGGGAATAGTGGAGCTCGGATGCTGGCCGTGCCCCGGGCTCCATTATCACCCAAAACCTCGTGCGGCAGGTCCCGTGAGCCTCCCCGAGCACGGAGAGAACCGAGGCCCCAGGGGAGAAGCAGCACCACGCGGGGCCCAGGGAGACACACGCCCCGCTGTCCCATCCACGCTGGGCTGCCGCATGGCCCCTGGGTCTCCCCGGCGTGCCCTAAAAGGCGGATGGCTCTGGCTTCGATGACCAAGTCTGTTTTTCAGAGTGAAGCCGCTTGAACCGAGGAGGGAGAAGTGCTTGTTCTCCCTGATGCTGTGAAGCCCCTGATCTTCCACCTCTGTTCTGGAAGCGCCCACCCCACCGGTGGCCTGGAAGCACGGCGGCAGCAGGACTTGCTGCTGCAGGTCAGGGAGGCACCCTCGGCACCCCCAGTGCAGGCTGGGGCACACAGCGGCCGGGGAGGGGTTGCCATGTGCCGGGTCCCTGGCCCCCAGCAAAGGTGCAAGCGAGCTCCGGGCAGGGAGGGGGCCCCATCACCCTCCTCTCTCTGGAGCGGTGGAAGGAGGCCCTGATGGGTTCGGGGTGGGCTCCAGCAGAGGCTGGAGACCCGCTGGGGGGACGGGGCCCACCAGTCCCGTGGGAAGTCGGATGTGGGTGTCGCCCCTGGCAGTAGGGCAAGGGCCGGGCCCCGACTCGGACAGCTCGTGACGCTGCAGAGCTGATAGCAAGGCTGGAACCAAATCACAGAAAACCCAACTTTCCATGCTGAAAACTTGTGCTTTATTCTGTGCGTCCGGACCCAGACCCGTGAGGCCAACAGGGAGCTCCACCACCGGGCCACACGGACGGACAGACCACACTGTGGGCTTTCGAGGGGAGGAGGGCAGAGGAAGCTGGTGGGGCGGCAGCAGAGGCTGATAGAAATGACAGTGAAGGGCAAGGTTAGGGCTGCCCGGCCGCTCAGATCCTCCCCTGGGGCAGTGGTGGAGGCGCCTTTCCTGCGTGCCCACCGCCTCGGACCTCTTCCCGGCCCCTCCTCCTACACCGCCCCTCTCCTGCAGCCTCCACCTTGTACCAGCAGGGGTTGACCCCTCTCCCTGCCAGCGGAGAAAGCCGGGACCCTCCAGGGACACCCCACCACCCAAGGCAATCTTGTTCTGAACTCTTCTGGGGAACTTTATCCTGTCATTTCTTTCCGGATGGTTTGCATCTGCCCGGCCAGCAAGGGCTGTATGCACTGGAGTGCCTTGGGCATAATTTGATTGAGAAGTTGAATCGCCCTCTTAAAAACAAAGTCCTACAATAATCCATATTGACAGCTGGAAAAATGAGCTGGGGCCCCTCACACCCAAAAAGCTAGATGCAAAACACAAGGACACCACCTACATCCCACCACACAGTCCAATTTCCTCCATGCTGACCTCCCGTGCGAAAGCCCTGTGGTTAGCTACTTTTAAGCACTGAAGATGCTGACCTCTTGCATTCTTATCACAGAAACATATCCAACCCTTCATTGCTAGGGTCTCCCTCTTACTGTCAAGAAAGACAAATGAGAGCAAACAGCTACTTATCTCCTTCCCACTCTGCATAAATTCCTAATCCTGGATTATTCAAAATCTGGCAGCGGAGATAAAAGATCTGTCCATTAAATGACAAACCAGACAACACAGCTGGGAGGGGATTAACTATTAAACAGTGTGGTTCTTAGCAGAGAGCAAAGGAGCTTCCAGGAAGGAGCACAAGTGTGTGTAGGGAAGGAGTTTCCTGGGAGAGGAGGCTTTCACACCAGGGTCTGACACAACCACTGTTTTACGTGCCTACTGGTCTGGGGGTCGGCAGTTCGGGCCGGCCTTGGTTGCCCACCAGCGGGGTCCCTCATGCAGCTGTAGACGTGTGGCAGTGGATGGAGCCAGATGGTCCCGACGGCCTCACTCACGTGCCCGGCTGTTAGCTGGGCCTCTCTCCCCTCTGCAACCAGGCTTCTTTATGTGGTGTGTCGGGACAGCAAGATGGAGGGTGCGACCTGCAGTCCCTTCTCCACCCACTTCTAATGGTCAAAGCGGGTCTCCAGGTCAGCCCCGAAGCAAGAGGTAGGGAATAGCCTCCACCTGTTGATGAAAGACCTGCAGAGTCACGTATCAAAGGGGTCTGTGCTCAGGGAGGTATGCGTCCATCAGCCCAAGCAAACAATCTAACGCTCTTGGAGAAATGTCAGCTTTACAAACCATTAGGGTCAGATGGGACCTCCCCAAGACTTTGACCTGGCCACGTTGTCAGGGAATGGAGCAGATATAGACGGGAAGGCACACAGCACCTGCACCACGGGGTGATAAGCCCCAAGCCAGCAGGGCTGGAGAAGCAAGTCCAGGATCTCCACATGGTAGTGCAGGAGAGCACTTTGGCGTCAGTTTGAGTGGGAAGGAGGAGGCAGCGGGAATCAAGCGAACGGCATGTAGTTATTTGGTGCCAAGGGGCACGTGTGATCCCCAGAGTTCTCATGAAGGCCTGCCCAGGGTCTGACTCAGAGTGGAAGGGACTCCACTCCTATCAGTCCCCAGCATGATGTTTGTGGAGTCAATGAACTAAAGGAAAGAATGAAGCAAGGTCTGGTCTGCACTCACACAAGTATGTCCACATTTATTGAGCACTTTATGTATGTAAGCATACTGAATCGTGGCAACAACCTTCCATGCAGCTGCTATTCTCATCTTGTCACACACCTAGCTAAGGGCTCCTTCCACCACCTGTGATGTCCCAACAGGTAACCCCTTCTTGCCCACTCTAGGGAGGGGGAACTCACCCCCTGAGGAGGCAGCCTTCAGGGTCTGGAACCAAAGCAGGTCTGTGTTGGGCTTTGGCACATGCTTCAGAAAACCAGCACATTTAAAGCTTGAAGCGAGCATCCAGTGAAGCAAGGAAGCCCAGCCTTACTTCTCCTATCTCACCCATCTTGTCCTTGCTCAATCCCAGAACAAATGGGTAGAGGCCTTTCTGTTCCCAGCCAACATGGACTCAAAGGACCACAGGGCCCAGTGGTGGACATGGAGATGCAATGCTCAGGTCCCCATAAGGATGGCCTGGATGCTCAGCTTTGGGTAGTGGTCAGCACACAACCTCCAGCCATCAGTGCCCTTGCAGTTCTATCAGTTTCTGCTTTGTGTGTTTTTGAAACTCTGTTATTAGGTGCATAAATGCTGAGGATTATTATGCCCCCTTTTAACTGACTCCTTTATCATTATGAAGAGACCTTCTTTTGGTGCTATCTTTGCTATGAAATCTTATTTGTCGTATATTAATATAGCCAAAACAGATTTCTTTTGAATAGTATTAGCGTGATATATCTTTTCTTATTCATGTTCTTTTGGGCTATTTCTGTCTTTATATTTAATATGGGTTTCTTATAAGCTAAATATAGCTTGTGTACCCAGTCTGCCAATCTCTGCCTTTTAATTAGGGTGTTTAGGCCATTTACACTTAATGCGATTGTTTATTGGACTGGTTTTTAATCTACCATCTTGCTTTTTTTCTATTTATTCCATATATTCTTTTTTCTTTTTGTCCTCTTTTCGAAGTGTTTTTTTTTTTAAATCAACTGTGATCTTTTAAAAGAAAATTTTAAATCTTTTGTTGGCTAATTAACTATAACCCTTTGTTACAGTATTTTATTGGTTGCTTTGGGATTTATCATGTACACATTTAGCTTGCCAAAGTCTATGTTCAAGTAATATATCATTTCACCTATGGATTAAGAACCTCCCATCATGGTCCTTCCATTTCTCCCCTCCTATGTTATAAACTTCATAACACTTTTTTGGTTTTGATTTAAATAGATTTCCATATGGTCTTATTTTCCTTCTGCTTGAAAACCTCCCTTTAGTGTTGCTTGTAGTGCGGGCCAGTTAGTGATTGATTGTTTCAGCTGTTGCATGGCTAAAAAAAACCTCTTTATTTCACCTTCATTCTCTAAAGATAATTTTCCTGGTAAGAGAATTCCAGCTTGCTGTAAGAATCAGTAGCATTTTTTTGTATCTGAACAGTGACATTTCTGAAAACTAAATAAATAATTCAATTCCATTTACATTAGTATCAAAGACAATAAAATACTTCGGGATAAATCTAAGCAAGGAGGTAAAATGTCTCTTACTTTGAAAACTACAAGACATTGATCAAAGAAATGAAAGACACAAATAAATGGAAAGATATCCGTGCTCATGGACTGGAAGAACTGATATTGCTAAGGTGTCAATGCTACCAAGAACTATCTACAGATTCAGTGCAATCTCCGTCAAAATTTCAATGGCATTTTTCTCACAAAATAAGAAAACCACCTTAAAAGTTAGATGGAACCACAAAAGACCCCAAACAACCAAAGCAATCCTGAGAAAGAAGAACAAAGCAGGAGACACCATACTTCCCAATTTCAAGCTTTATTATAAAGCTGTAGTAACTAAAACAGGATGGAATTGGCATAAAAACAGGCAAAAAGACCAAAGGAACAGAACTGAGAGCTCAGAAAAATATCCCAAGTCTATATGGCCAACTAATATTTGACAGGGAACCAAGACTACTCAGTGGGGAAAAGACAGCCTCTTCAGTAAGTGATGCTGGGAAAACTGGATCTTCACGCGTAAAAGAATGGAATTGGGGGCACCTGGGCGGCTCAGTTGTTAAGCGTCTGCCTTCGGCTCAGGTCAGGATCCCGGGACCCTGGGATCGAGCCCCGCATCGGGCTCCCTGCTCAGCCTCTGTCTGCCGCTCCCCCTGCCTGTGCTCTCTCACTCTCTCTGTCAAATAAAAAAATAAAATCTTAAAAAAAAAGAAATAATGGAATTGGACCCCTATTTTACATTGCTCACTGAAACTAACTAGGAATGGGTTACAGACTTAAATGTAAGATCTGAAACCATGAAACTCCTAGAGTTTTCTTTCTAGAGGAATATGAGAAAAAAACACATTGGCATGGGTCTTGGTAATGATGTTTTGGAAATCACACAAAGCAAAAAAATAAAAAACAAACAAGTGGGACCACATCAAACTGAAAAGCTTCTGTAAGCAAAAGAAATGGTCAACAAAGTGAAAAGATGGGATGGGAAAAAATACTTATAAATCTTATATTTCTTAAGGGGTTAATTCCCAAAATATATGAAGAGCTCATACAACTCAATAGCAAGAAACCCACAACTGATCCAATTAAAAATAGACCTTTTTGGGTGCCTGGGTGGCTCAGTTGGTTGGGCGACCACCTTCAGCTCAGGTCATGATCCTGGAGTCCCTGGATCGAGTCCCTCATTGGGCTTCCTGCTTGGCAGAGAGTCTGCTTCTCCCTCTGACCCTCCCCTCTCTCATGTGCTCTCTCTCATTCTCTCTCTCTCTCAAATAAATAAATAAAATATTTAAAAAATAAAAATAAATTTAAAAAAATAGACCTTTTCCCAAAGAGGACATCCAGATGGCCAACAGACACATGAAAAGATGCTCAACATCATTCATCATCGGGAGAATACAAATCAAAACCGCAATGAGATACCATCTCACACCTGTCAGAATGGCTAAAATCAGCAACACAAGAAACAAGTGTTGTCGAGGATGCAGAGAAAGGGGAACCCTCATGCACTGTTGGTGGGAATGTAAACTGGTGTGGCCACTCTGGGAAACAGAATGGATGCTTCTCAAAAAGTTAAAAATCGGGGTGCCTGTGTGGCTCAGGCAGTTGAGCGTCTGCCTTCGGCTCAGGTCATGATCCCTGGTCCTGGGATCGAGCCCCGTATCGGGCTCCCTGCTCAGCAGGTAGTCTGCTTCTCCCTCTGCCTCTCCCCTGGCTTGTGCTCTCTCTCTTGCTCACTCTCTCTCTCTTTTTCTCAAATAAATAAATAAATAAAATCTTTTTTTAAAAAGTTAAAAATAGAATTACCATATGATCCAGCAATTCTACTTCTTGGTATTTATCCAAAGGAAACAAAAATACTAACTTGAAAAGTTCTCTGCACCTCCATTTTCGCTGCAGCATTATCTACAATAGTCAAGACCTAGAGACAACCTAAGTGTCCATCGATGGATGAATGGATAAAGAAAATGTGGCACGTTCACACACACATGCACACACACACACACACACGAATATCGTTCAGTCACAAAAATGAGGAAATCCTACCGTTTGCATCAGTGTGGATGGGCCTTGAAGACATTATGCTAAAGTAAAATAAGTCAGACAAAGACAAAAACTATATTATCTCACTTGCATGTGGCATTAAAATGCCAAACTGAGGTTGGATCTGCGGTTCTCAGAGGCCAAGGTTGGTGGGCGCGGGCTGGAGGATGGGGGTAGAAAAGCAGTGCACAACATGGTCAACACTGCTGTACACCGTGGAGGAAAGTTGCCAAGAGGGTAGCTCCTGAGAATTCTCATCACAAGGAGAAAATCCTTTCCTGCTCTTTTTATCGTGTCTGTGGGAGATGATGGGGGTTGACTGAGCCCACGGTGGCCATCATGTCACATGTATGTAAATGAGCCGTAGAGCTATGCACCTGCCGCTCACCATTGATGGATGTCAGTCACTCTCAGAGTTCCAGCTCGACAGCCCTGCTCTTCTTCCAGACTCTAACGATGCTGATCTTCTCTGCCTCGGGTTGTCCCGGACAAAAGACCTGACCTGTCCTCCCTTCTTCAGTATGCACTGTGTCCTTTTGTTCTGCCAACCTGCGAGATATTCTCTGTATCACTGATTGAAAGCACGGGATTGTTCTGTACCGCGGTGTAGCTGTGCTTGGGGTTTTGGTGCTTGGAATTCACTGGGATTCTTGGATCTCTGGGTTTATAGTTTTCATCACATTCAGAGAATGTTTATATTTTATTTCTTCGGATGCCTTGGTGGCCCCGTCTTGTCTCTCCCTCGGAGGCGTCAATCACAAATCTGCCAGGATGCGTGCGGCTGTCCCACGGCCGCCACGCTTCGCTAGTGCTTTCTGTCTTGTTCTCTCTCTGCGGAGGCCACACTCTTCCCGGTGTCCCGTCTGATGCCCTGTGACTCACGATGTCGCACACACCGGCTGATGGGAACAGGCCCCACTCCTGGTCTTGCTTGTGTTCCTAGGACTGCTCCCCATGATCCTTTTGGGTATTTTTTCCCCTTGGCCTCACGTGCTTATTTGCTGAAAACCCACGAGGTTCCTCGGTTGATGTCCCCCCCCTTCGGTGCTCTGCCTCGTAGATGGTGACCACCTGGGCCCCCCAAACTCCCAGCTTCATTTCCTCCAGTGTGCAAGAACTCAGGTGTCCTCCTGGCTCCCCCTTCTTGCCTGCAACCTGAAAACTCTCTCTAGGCGGGCAGGTGCAAGTGTCCTGGGCTTCCTTCCTTTGTCTCACACCTTCCAGGGTGTATTTCTTTTGTTGTTCGATGTCCAAACTCCTGAGAACCATTGTCTGATATATTTTGTCTAGCATTCTGTTGTTTTGTGTTGTGTTTTTTCAGTCGTATCAGGAGGGAGAGAGTAATCTGGTTCCTGTTACTCCTTCTTGGCTGGAAGCTACATTAATTTTTAAATTTTCCCAAGCCACGAAAAGGTTTTTGCTAGAAACATTCACTCCAGAAATATTTATTCACCGAAGATAAATACACCAGCCAGTGGCCTGGGCATGGGGAGGCAGAGTGGGAGCAAGACAGATGGGACCGCTGCCCTCAGAGGTGAGAGAGACATCAAGAAAACCACACACTGACTGTTTAATTACAGTCATGATACCCGAGGGTTATAAAAGCTGACAGCATCCAAGCAGATGCGATCAAGTCAATGTGATTATTCATGAAATGTACATTTTTGGGAAATGACTTATGATGAGTTCATTTGCAGAATCAGGTAGAAGAACAGAAAGTGGTCCAAACGGCCACTGGCTTCACCAGGCAGGAGCGAGGCGGCACGTCCTGGCGGCAGGTGGGGGCGGAGGACAGAGGGCAGGGCCTCTGGAACCCCTGCCCTACGTGTGGAGTCCCCAGCGAGTGTGTTCCAGGCACTGGGAAGCCATCGTGCCCCTGAGAGTCCACCGGCAGGTGACGGGGTGACAGGTGCACCTCCTCGCATGCTGAGGGCGGCGGCCGACGGGACACGGAGGCGCCCTGGCCCCGGGCAGGAGGAGCGGCTTCTCCCCGCTGTGATCAGGAGCAGGAGGCAGGTGGGACTCTGTGGGGTTGAACGTGCTGTGCTGTCTCGAGGCATCCGTGCCACCTCACACAGGTCTCAGCAGGAAGGCAGAGCAGCTGAGATCCTCAGGGGCTCCGAGCTTTAACACAACTCTCCGGGCCATGCCCCTGGGGCTCCAGGAGACAGCCAATGGGCCAGGACAGCCCTCCTCCCTGAACAACCGGGGCCCCACACCCAGGTTTCGCCTGTGCTCTGGAGCTGAGCTTTTTCCTCAGGAGGGTCCAGGACCTCAGCTCGGAGAGAACACTCAGAGCACAGCAAACTCAGCCAGGCCGCGGCGCCGGGGAGCACCCCGGGAGTGAGGATGCCCCTGTGCGCACTCCTGGGGGGCCGTGTCTCCCGTCCTCCCCCCCCCACCCCATACACTCCTTGGAAGCCCGGATGCTCCAGCTGTCAAAGCAAAAGCCGCCCCAGCCCGAGGGCACGGGGAGATAACGCAGGGACTTCGATGCCGGACCCCAAATGCCTCCCACCTTGCCGGGCCGGCCAGAGCGTCCCTGAGGCAGGGCATCTGTGTGGAGGGGCCGCTGCCCTCTGCGAGGACGCGGGGTGGGGGGCGGGAGCGTGTCCTGGCCTCACTCAGGAGCCCCTGCGCCCAGCCAGCCGGCCCTTCCATTCCCCATAGCTTGGGCGTCCTTGCCCCAAACCACCTTGAAAATATCAACCCCTCAACACTTGGCCCTTCCTCACAGAACCCACTGCCATTTATTATTCATACCGAGGAGGTTTTAGGAGAGGCTGGGCACTCATTGACTGGGAAGTACA
This sequence comes from Neomonachus schauinslandi, assembly GCF_002201575.2. Classification (NCBI taxonomy): domain Eukaryota; kingdom Metazoa; phylum Chordata; class Mammalia; order Carnivora; family Phocidae; genus Neomonachus; species Neomonachus schauinslandi. Next base: position 91,363,681 of record NC_058415.1, on the reverse strand, counting down.
ACTATGATTTCATTAAAGATTGATCACACATGTGGCTGGTCATTTAAATAATGGCACTGCTGACACCGTTAATTGAATGACAAATGATCCCACCCTCACTCCTCCGAGTGATAGCAGAGCCTACGAGAGGCCGCCCGCCAGCTTCCTGCCCGGAGGTCAGGACAGAGTCAGGGCAGGGCAGCTGGAATTCGGGCTGCAAATCAGGCCGGCGTGGGGGTCAAAGGCACGAGGCCCGACGTTGGGGCCCCCCCGTGTCCTCGGACCCACGCACAGCCGCCGGCTCTCCGTCCACGGCAAACGTCTCCAGGAGGAACTGAATTTCAAGGTAGTAAGACAGACACTGTGTGTGTGGCTTAATGTCACTTCATCGCGAAAAGCAGATTGACGGAGGCTGAAGGCGGGGACGGCCCTCCCAGGTCCTGTGATGTCAGGGTCGTCTGACTAGAACTGCACGGAGTCCAGCCTGTGGGCGCCCGAGGAAGGGACCCATCGAGGCACGTGGCACGCACGCATTCATTCACGTGGGCTCAGTGAATGAACGTGGGAACAGAGAGCAGGCCCAGCCTGCGCCCCACACCCCGCTGACTGTCCTCGGTAAGTGGGAGAGTAAGACAATTCACAGAGAGCCATGTCAGGGAGACCCCCAGCCCGGCGCCCGCCCCTAGAAGCCCCGGTACCCACGAGCCCCTGGAGGGCCAGCCCTGCCCTGGGAGGCTGGTGGCAGCGGGAAAGCATTTCCTGAGGAAGGCAGTGCAGCACCCCCCACCCCCCCTCCCCCTGCACCTCCAGGGAGGGCAAGTCTCCAGGCAGAGCTTCCAGCAAACAGGAGGCATGGGAGAAGGTCTGAAGTCCTGGGGCTGCAGATCACAGGTGCAGGATGGCTGAAGGGGAAGCTCAGGTGCAGGGCATAGATCTTGGGCTCCCTGGAGGAGGTGCCCTTGGGGCAGGGCGGGCAGTCAGCTCATTTCCAAGGGGTTCTGCCCCGCACTCAGTGAGGATCGGGGATGCAGTTCCCTCTGGCCCAGACTGTGCTTTCACTCCCCCTTGCCTGTTCCCATGTGAGGTTTCAGCCCAGATGCATGGCCTCCTGGACCCCACCGGGCTTCTCCAGCCATGCAACCCCGGGAGGCCACCTGAGCCCCCTGCCTGGCCCTCTGCCCCCGGCCCCCTTCCCTGGGCTGACCAGGCTGAGTACAGGGGGGTAGGCAGGAGAGCAGGGGTGATGGACTGCAGGGGAGGCAGCGGGCCACATTTGCCCCCAGAGGAGCTGCCCGGAGCTTCGCCTCCGCTCAGAATAATGAGGCTTCTGTCTTTTTCCGCGGCTCTGGCTTACTAAGCACCTCCCAGTTGACATTTCATGCCACACTCACAACCACCCGGCTCCCCTCGTCCAGCTGCAGAAACAGGGCTCCAGGCAAGTGAAGGTCACACAGCTTTCACAGGAGGGAAGCTTCCGCTCCTCCAGATGGCTGGGGTGCCCTCGGACTTCCCCTTCGTGCTGGAGCTGCCTGGGGGACCCCGAGGTGGAGTAGGGAGAGAGGGGTGGCTTCCCCCTGCTGCTTATCTGCTGTGTGACCTTGAGCAACTCATATTGCCTCTCTGGGCCCATGCTGGGCCCCAAATGTTGAATGTTCAGTTCCCAGCTTGGCACCATTTGCCGCCACCTTCCCCAATGAGGTTATGAGCACACACATTGCCCTCACAAGATGGAAGGTTCTGGGGCCCGAGTGCCCCCAGCATCCCTCCTTCCTGCGCCTCACCTCCACCTAGTTCTCATTTCTTTTTGCTACAGAAGGCGAGCGGGAAGCCAGGCAGGGGACCACCTGGGGACCCTGGAGAAAGAGGCGATGACGGGACGAGCCTGCCGCCCACATTCTGCTGAGATGGGGTTTGTCTTCTCCTCGGTGGCCATCAACCTCTTCTCCATTAGGGAGCAAACAATCGCTTTTGTAGAAGTCCGTGTCTGAGCTCCACGAAGAGGGAATCCATAGAATAAAGGATTGTCCCAATTATGTCTCTGCTTTTTAAGGAAAAGAAATCCAAATTTAGCACCGTGGGAAATGGAGCTACAGAGAAAGCAACACAAGAGAAAATCGTTTGCACCCCGGGTAGCCCCCTCCCTGGAGGAGTGGGTGGTGGGATGATCTGGGCAGGCCGCTGGTGCTGAGGCTGCATCCACGCTCGGCCACTGTCCCTGAGCTGTGGGCGCAGCCACGTGGGGCCCACCTTGCAAACCAAGGGAGAGATTCTTTCTCATGGAGGGGGCGCTGGAGAGGGGAGACGCCCCAGAGCCTGGAGGTGGCCCCATCTCCTCCCACAAGGCACCTGCTGGGTACGGGGTCCAGCCGCTCATTCCAGGCCCGGCAAGGAGCAGGCCTTGCTGAGTAGCGTTTTAATTTGTCTTCTAAAATTGCTGACAACACAGAAGCATGCTGATCATAAAGAGTGAATGTGAGGCTGTGTGTAGGGTGAGCCGTGAAAGCCTCTCCCGCCGCAGCCACCTGCATTTCTGTCCCTAGTCTGGCCTCTGCTCCGCCACAGTGTCCCCGCTTCACGTCCGGCAGCCAGAAAGGGCCCCCTTGCACACCCGTCTTCTAGTTGAGGAACCTGAGAGTCGGGCGCTGGCTGCCCAGCGTCCCCAGAAGAGGCTCGGTCATCGGGACAACCTGGCTAGGGGGTCTCCTCCCAAAGTCCCTGTTCTCACCTGAGGTTTGGTCCACGGGTGACCCTTCCTGCCCCATCTTGGGCTTCGAAGTGCTGGGGGCCGTATTTATCACTGTCACATCGGTGTGTCCGGCTCCAGAGCCGTCCCCCGGGCCCATCCCTCCCAAGACAGCTGGGCCCACAGAGTTCGCCCACAGCCTCGGGTCACAAAGGAGAACACAGGGCCAGACATGAAAGCAGGGCCCCGGGTCGCCCGGGGCAGTGTCCAGCCCAGACGGTGGGGGATGCCGCCCACCAAGCCCCGCACTGCTCAGGTCTCCGGCCGGTAAACGCGGGGCAGAGCTGACCCAGCTCCAGGCTGCCGGGACTGTGCTGTGCTGATCACCCCCCAGAGTAAGGCTGCAGACCCCGCTGGTGAATGAAAATTTGAAGCAAGGGATGAAGGTCGCTCTCCACCACTTAAGGTTTCTGTGAGTAACACATGTGGCCTTTAAAACTGGAGGAAGAAAGTTCTCTTTGTCATGACGAAACAGGGAATTGGAAAAATGGTTCTTCTACATACACACGGTGGCTTCGGGCCATTAAGTGCTTGCGCGGCCCATCACAGAGCATTAGGATCGGCCCCTGGTAGCCTTTCCAGGAAGGCCCATTAGCAGGCGGGGACAGTCCAGTGACAGAGGAGGAGGATGCTCCCCGGCCGGCTCCATTAACCTCGTTTCCTTGGTTCGCAGTCCATTTGGATGAGCTCTCCTTACGGAGCGCGGAGCCCACTTCCGCCACTCTCAGGACTCCGTAAACAAGCTCGGCAGCACCCCGGGGGAGAAGAGGGGACGGCGGGAGCCGCAGATGGTGGCTCATGGCAGGGACAGCAGCAGGGGCCTTGGGATTGGCCCGATTACTCTTACTTTCTTCCCCCCGTTTTAAAGGCCACACATGTTACACATAGAAGCCTCGAGCGGTGGAGAGCGGCCTTCATCCCTTGACTCATCCTGCAGGACCCGTTGGCTCTCACTGTGCCCAGTGCACAGAGGGGCACAGACGTGGGCACGGGGTTCAGAGAAGCACCAGCTAAGATGACTTAGGCTAAGGTCCTCAGGGGGGTGGCTGGAGAATCAGGAGAGCCTGGGGAGGACAATGAGACAGGCCTGGGGCCACACACCTGCCCTGAGCAGCCGTGACAGGCGGTGGTTGGGGTTTAATACCCATGCGATCAGTTCCTGCCATCGGGCTGTCCAGCCTCAGCTGACTCCCGGGGTCCAGCCGGGGGCTTCTCGGCTTTCCACCCTGGTGGACACAGAGGGGAAGAGGGTGCTGGCAGGATCAGCATCCCAGCCCTTCACCTTGCGAAGATAGTATATTAGCTGTCTCCTGCTGTGTAACAAATTACCCCAAAACATAGAGGCCTCACTGACAACCATCTCCCATCTCATGGCTTCGGTAGGTCAGGCCTTCAGTGTGAGCTTAGAGGACTGCCCCTGTTCTGGGTGTCTCGGGAGGTGGCCGTCGAGGGTCGTCCAGGCTGCACCATCTGAAGGCCAGACGGGGCCGGGGACAAGATGGCACGCCCACATGGCTGGGAAGGAGGCTTCAGCTCCTCGCACCACGCGGATATCTCACCAGGCTGGTTAGATGTCCTCACCTGTGGCAGCCTGCATCCCCAGGAACAAAAGGTCCGAGGGAGGGAGCAAGGGGCAAGCCACGATTTGGTGACAGTCTCCAAAGTCACGCGCTAACCCATCATCCACATTCCCTTCCTTAGACTAAGTCCAGGCCACGCCTCTTGGAGGGAGGATTGCCTAAGAAACTACAACATAGTTTTAAATTTTTTGTGAAAACCTTTCCAAGTTTCTCAGTGCTTACTTATACCAATGGATATAAATATTCAAATCTTCAGAATTTGGATTCTATTACATCATTTATTATTGAACCCTAACTTTCCCACGACTGCGTGGTATTTCGGGCCACATGATGTCCCAGGAAATGTTGACAGAATACACGGGCACTGGACAAATTCCTGGTGCCACCATTCGATGGCTTTCACTCATGTCCCACATTGGAGTCAGGATTTAATGATCTCAAACAGGCTTTAGGTGGATATCGTGTCAGAGACGACCAGTGTGCTATCTGGACTCTCTTCCTCCCGGGCACGCATGGCCAAGTTTCCCAGGTGCTCTTGGTCCCCTGTGATCTGACCCAGTGAACGGAGAGGAGGCGCCACGTTCCACTCCCTGGTCGGCCAGGACACTTCCCAGGTGCGTCCTCCCTCACCCTCCCTCTCTGCCACCTGAGCCCAGGAAGGTGGGCCGTGAGCCGGGGGCCTGGATCCCTGAGAGCTGGTGTGGATTTGTGTCCACAGCTAGTTTCTGCTAGAGCCCACCACACCCCTGTGCCCTTATCCGGTGATCTCCCGAGATGGCCTCCAAGGGACCGGGGACTCGGTCAGAGGACAGGCACAGTTTAATGTTGATGCACACAGACTGCCCTGCACAGGGCAGCCGTCCTCGTCCTCCGAGGGTCCTGTATGCCCGGCCTCCAGCCCCAACAAGCCCTCCACAGACAAGGCAGGGAGGTGATCCCCCCCACCCAGAACCATTCACCAGGGCTTGGGTCCTTCTTATCCTTAGCTCTTGGTGCTGTCCCCTCCCTCCTGGACTGTGACTTGGCCCCGTGTACTCAGGTTTCAATAAAGGCGTGTTCAAAGAGCCCACTCTAGCCCAGTCCCAGAGGGGTGGACGCCCAGGGCTGCGCTGCCCCGGGGCCCGGGGAGCTCTGCCCCTGCTAGGCACAACCATACTCCCTCCTCGTGTCCACCACACGCTGGGCTCCTGGAGGGCAGCGCCGTCCGGTCCAGCTCAGCGTGCAGAAGGCACAGGGGACGCTTATCGTGTGAACGAGGGAAAACAAAGATGAGTGAGCAAATGCGTGGCCAAGGTGAGTGTTGGGGCCGAAGCGGGTCCCCCTGCCCCAGAATCCTAACCCAGGATTCAGAGCCTCAGAACCTGACTGTGTTTGGAGGCAGAATCTTTGCAGAGGGGACCCAGTTCAAATGAGGCCGTTAGAATGGGCCTCACCCAGTGGAACTGGTGTCCTTATAAAAAGGGGAAAGTAGGACACAGACGCACAGAGGGATGGCCACATGGGGACACAGGGACAGGACGGCGTGTGCGAGTCACGGAGGGAGGCTTCGAGAGGAAAACACCTGCCAGCACCCTGATCTTGGACGCCCAGCCTCCGGGACTGGGGGCCAATGCGTTTCTGTGGTTTGAGCCGCCTGTCTGCCGCACTCCGTTACGGCCGTGAGCAGTCCAACGCAGAACCCTCCTGGATGGTGCTGGCTTGTCGCTTGGCCGCGGCAGGTGGAAGGCCTTCACGGGGGCGGAGGCCGGGTGCCTCTGAGGATCCCAGGAGGTCCCCACGGCAGCCCCGATCTCGAAAGCTATAGCTCACACCCAAGATCCTTATTTTGTCTAAAACCCTGTAGATGTGCCCTCATTAGCCATCCTGGATCTCACTTTCAATGGTTTTCTTTCTGCACCTCTGACCTGTCAGCATGGATAGCCAATTATTCCCCATTTGGAGTAATTTCTCAGCATGCAGAACCTCCCTCGCAGAGTTCTTTTTCTGTCAAGCAACTCGGAGAGAAGTTATGGCCACGATGTGCTCGTTATAGGGAAATGGTGCCCGCTGATGTGTGCACGTGTGTGTGCGTGCGAGCACCGCGGGAGGTGTGCCTATCCCACACATAACTCGTGCTTCAAGCACCCTTGGGTTCATGAGCCTGTTCACTCTAACAATTACCTTCATGCTTTGGGGTTAAAGAGGTGTGGGCAGAATCTGAGCTCAGCCACTTTCTGCACAATCAGGTGTGACTCAGTCCCTCTGGGCCTCAGTTTTCCTATCCGCGCGCAGAATGACAACCATACCCCAGATGTAGAAAGAGATGGGCTCAGGGCCCCACCCATAGCCGGCCAGTGTGGCTGTCCTGCTCACCTCCCTGCAGTGGAAGATGCCCAGCTCATGTGCCCATTACACAGAGCAGAAAAGTGAGGTCTGGAAATGTCAACAGGTGTGCTGAGCCAGGACTCAAACACAGGCTTCTGATTTCAAGGGACAGACAGGATGGAGCCCAGTCTCAGATGGGTGATGGCGGCCTCCTGGCTGGATGCAGCGGGGGCAGAAGGCATCACCCCATGGGAAGCCTTTACAGGGGAGGGGTTTCCTTCGGGGTCTCAAATAGGCGCATCCTAACATCACCTTCCTGTCCTGAGCACGATGCTGGAGAGGCTCTGTAAGGGCATTTATTTGCCTCTGTGGCCTTCAAAAAACTCAGTTGAGGTTTATGGCCCTGGATGGGAGAGCCAGCTTCCTGTTTATGGTAAAGTCACCAATGGAGAGGTCCTGGGGTGCACCCCGTAATCCTCCTCCTGCCTGGAAGCCTCCGGAAAGGACTCTACGCCCAGGAGCAGGTGGGGTACACCCGTCTCATGCTTCTGAGCAAGAGCACACAGGAATCTTAGCTGCATGCTGGCATCTGAGCCTCCTGGGGGAGTCGGGAGGGCGTCTGGGGGCAGAGGGGTTCCTGAGTGGGTCACGCACGCCAGCCCCCAAAGGGGCCCCGGTGTTACTGTGACGGCGACCGGAAGCCATTCCACCCCCTGCCCCTTCGAGGGGGTCTGCAAACGCTGCTGGAGGCCATCGCAGACTTCCACTCCTTTTTCAAATTTTTAGCCTCAACGGGGTTTAATCGATACATAGAAATTGCGTGCACATAATGAAAGCATCTTGATGAGTTTGGACATACGCTTACGCCAGGTACCAAGCAAGGTACCGTGCATACCGGCACCCCCCAAAACGTCACGGCCTCTGAACCCCTCTCCTCGGGTGTGGGCTATGCTCCTGGCTCCCTGCTAATGAAGGATGGAGCACGGCAAAAAGGAGGGGTTAGCACTTCACCATCGGGCTGCAAAGAGGCCGTGACTTCTGCTTGCTGGCCCCCCTCTCCCTTGCCCCCTGTCTTCTGCAGCCCCTGCGCTGAGACACATGGGTGCCATGTTCCTGGCAGCCCTGCAAAGAAGTCCATGCAGCAGGGGCCCGACTGCTCAGGCTGGTAGCCCTGTGAGTGGGTGAGGGAGGACCCTCACCATCCGATGAAACCGCAGCCTGGCTGACGCCTCCCTGCAGCCCCACGGGGTTCCCGGCCACAGAAACTGTGAGGCAGTCAGGTGCGTTGCTCGAGCCTCTGTGTTTAGGGGTAATAGATTCCGAATGCACTTGGTATTGAAGCCACAGGATCTCAAAAGGGGAGTGTGGCTCAGCTGCGGCAGGAATGAACATCACCCCAACACGGGTAAAAGGACTCTGTGCCCTTGTGTTTTTCAGTTTTATGGAGGAGAGCGCCTCACATTAGGCAGAAGCCTGGGTTTTGCTATTTATTCGGACATTAAGTCTGTTTACGTGAGCTTGATGTGGACGCTGGCTGACAGGGGGAGGACCACGGTGGGTCTCCACTGCCCGCAGTGCCCTCAGCTGCATGCCCTGGGGGAGCCTGAGCCCCAGAGTAGCCGTGCGTGGGACTGGGAGGCCGGCGGCCGTGTCCGTGTTCCTCTTGTGTTGGGAAGGCTGGGCACGCTGCCATTTGGACGCTGGCCCGCCTGTGGGCATGGGTGGCAGCCCTGGTACCTGCCCTATTGTTCCACAGGCTCTCCACCTCCCTCGCCGGGTGTGATGCCGCAGCCAGGAGACCATCCTGAGCTCTGCCTGTGCCCGGAGCTTGGGGGCTGCCCCTGCTGGCTTCAGGCCCCACCAGCAGACGGAGGGGAGAGCCTCCCGTAGCCTGGGTAGCCAGCTCCCACGACCGCATAAGGGCGAATTCTTACAATAAAGCCTTTAAATACGTCCCCTGGTGGCTCTGCTTCTCTGATGAAAGGCTTGCACAGACCTTGTCCCTGTAGAGTGAAGCCCTGTTCTCGTGCCGGAGGATGAGAGAGAAGGTCTCTGTGCATGCAGCCGTCACCAGGAGGACGCCGTCAATGTCTGGGGCCAGCCAGACTTCCCACTGAAAGAATTACACGAGGACACCCCATGAAAGTCACAGAAATTGGCTCTGCCCTTCAGAACGCACAGACTGAGCCCCTGTATTCAGAAGAGAGGGCGCCCTGGGGTAGCTCATCTCGGCAAAGCAGCACCACGAGGGCGAGGCTTGGTGCCCAGGGCACACGTGTGTGCACGCACACGCACACATATGCAGTTACACACACAGATACACACACGGATGGAAAAGCTTAGTGCAGCCTCGTTTAAAAGTTTTTTTTTTATTATTTTTTTTTATTTTTTTAAAGATTTTATTTATTTATTTGAGAGAGAGAATGAGAGAGAGCACGTGAGAGGGGGGAGGGTCAGAGGGAGAAGCAGGCTCCTCGCCGAGCAGGGAGCCCGATGCGGGACTCGATCCCGGGACTCCAGGATCATGACCTGAGCCGAAGGCAGTCGCTCAACCAACTGAGCCACCCAGGCGCCCCTCGTTTAAAAGTTTTAACCCAATTCCCATTCAAGGGAAACTGGGAGGACTTTGTCATTTCTGTTGGTTCTTTGAAATTTTAAGGGGAGCACAGGTCGCGGAAAGTGTTTCTGCAGCCCCCGCTGACAGGTGGAGAAGGTGGGACCCGGAACGGGGAGGACTCCCCGTCTCAGGGTCGGCGGGGGCGCGGGGGTCGTGCTGCAGCGCGGTCTTTTCCAGGAGCCGTGGGCTTTGCCCGTGGAGAGAGCACACGGCCCGTCTCCAGGGTCCCCGCGGGTGGGGGGCAGTCATCTTTCAGGTGCCACACGTGTGGGTCAGCCCCAGCTGCCACGCGGGCCAGCGGCACCGGGAGGGGTCTCCTTACCGCTGCGTCCAGAATCCATTCTCACTCATTATTACGCTCCCGAGGACACCCCGTCACTAACGGTTCCGAATGAATCGGAGGTTTGTTTAAAGGCCAGGCTGACGGGAGAGAACATGTGAGTATGCATAATGAACCGAGTTTAATCCCCGCCTCCCTCTGACACGGTCGCTTCCAGAGCCAGCCTCAGGGCTCCGGTGTCTCCAGCCGTCCCTCGGGTGCAGACCCCACCCCAGGCCCCGGACCAGCGTCACATCGGAGCATGGACAACACAGCATGGACCCTCCATCCTCACTCCGCCAGCCGCCTCTCCTCTGCTCCGTGGTCCGTGTGCAGGTGCTCCGTGGCAGGGCCACGCAGCGGGGGCCCCGGGTAGCACCAGCCGTCTGGCTCACCTCACCCCGATGGGGCTCAGGCCCCGGCCCTCACCGGGGCTTCCACGGCGAAGGGACGGGCTTCTCTCCCCTCCGCTCTTGCCTCCCCAGTGCCCAGAGCATAATAGGAACTTAATAACTAGTCCTTGACAGCGCACCTCCAGAAAGGGAACCGGGCACTTCCGTGGGGGAAGAAACACGTGGCATGAAATTTTGCATGAATTTTAACAAAAACTGCCAGAGTCCCTGTTGCTCCCAGACTTTCGTTTCTCCCTCCTGACACTTGTTGGTTGTTAAATCCGAAAGCACGCTCTGTCTGTATCCACCCATCCATCCGTCCAACAGTGCGCTCCTGAAGGGCTTGTGACAGCTCCAAGTTCAAGGGACAAGGGTGTCTGAGTGGCCATTGTGGCATCTGTGGGGTGCTCCCCACTCCTCCGAGGAGCACCCAGTTACTGGCCGCGGATGGTTCTGCTTGCGGACGTAGGCTCTAAGCCCTCAGGCTTGGTCCTGAGACCCAGCTTAAGGGAAGGATTGAAAGTCGTGTAGGATGCCGCTGGTGGGTTTTGTTCAAAATCTTGAAGTAAGGACAGAGGAGGGTGGTGGGTTAGTGCGAAGGAGCAGAGGAAGAACAGAGGATTCGGGAGGCTCCTGGTCTCAAAGAGGTCAGCTGACAGACCAAGGCACCACTTAAAAATCAGCACGGTGCCCCGGCGGACGTCATGCTTAATGCGGAAAGACTGGACACGCTTCCCCTAAAACAAGGAACAAGACAACGCTGCACAGGAGGTTCAGCTAAAGAGTTTAAGCAAGAAAAAGAAATGAAAGGCATTGAGCCAGGAAAGGAAAAAGTAAAACTGAGTCCGTTTGCAGGTGGCACGATCTTGTCAACAGAAAATCCCCAAAAATCCACACTGACATGCCACTAAAAACCCAAAGCTGATGAAGCGTTCAGCAACGAAGCAGGATACAAGAATGATATACAAAAATCAATTCTATTTCTATACACTTATAGCAAACAATCAAATATGAAAACAAAAAAAAATTCCATTTACAATAGCATTTAAAAGAATACAATACCTATTGTAAAGTTAGCAAAGGGAGTGCAAGACTACCCTGGAAACTAAGATATTACTGACAAAAATTGAATAACATGTAAGTAAGTGGGAAGATATTCCATGTTCTCAACAGGGAAAGATTCACTATTAGGATGGCAATACTCCTCAAATTCATCTATAGATTCAGTATGATCCCTATCAAAATCTTGGCTGGTTTTGTGTGTGTGTGTGTGTGTGTGTGTGTGTGTGTGGAAACAAATAAGCCGAATCTAAAATTCACGAGGAAATGTAAGGAATCCACAAGAACCAAAACAATCATGAAGAAGAAGCATGTTGGGGGACTCCTACCCCCCTGTTTCAGGACCTGCAGTAAAGACCGCAAGGGATGGGTGCACGTGTAGACAACTGGAGTAGAGTTGGGAGTCTGGAAACCAGCCCTCACGTTTGTGCTCAGTGGACCTCCAGGAAGGGAACTGGGCACTTCCGTGGGGGAAGAAACACGTGGCTGGCTCTGCTGGACGTCCACACCCACGTATAGAACGATCCCGACGTGAAGACGCAAGTCAAGATGTAGCAAGACCCAACTGTGAGAGCCAAAGCACGAGAATCTCAGAAGACGTCGGCGTGCATCTTCATGACCTTGGATCAGGCAGTGCTTCCTTTACCATGACATGGAAAGCACAAGGAACAGAAGGAAAAATAGATCATCAGACTTGATTAAAATTGAAAACTTTTGCACATCAGAGGACACAGACATGAAACGGCCATTGACAGAACAGGAGGAGATACGTGCGTATGCTGGACCAGGGGCTTGTATCTAGAATACACAAGGAGCTCTTGCTGCCCAATAACAATTTTAAAAAGGAAAGAGCCCAATTGTTTAAAGGGCAGAGGATTTGAAGCGACATTTCGGTAAGTAATAGACATAAATAGGCAACAAGCACGTACGAAGAGGCTCAGTATCATCAGCCATCAAGAAGATGCGAGTGGAAACCATGTCCCATGTACCCACGGGGACATGGAGACACGGGGACACGGGGACGAGGAGGGCTGGGGTCCAAGACGCGCACCAGCTCAGGGAGGCCGTTTCCCTCCTGCAGCTGTCTAAGGCTCATGCAGCGTCTCCCAGCCCCTCTGCCCCAGGGCGAGATGCTGGGAGCGGGAGGCCACGGGGTGAACCCAGCCTGTCAGCCTGCCAGACTCTCCCATCCCACCCGCACAAGGGGGCCACGGGCAAGCTCAGGCCGACGGTGGTGAGGGACACCTGCCGCAGTGCAGTGCAGGGGGTCGGCAGGGGTCTAGCAGATGCTCACCAGCCGTAGCCAGGCAACAGTAGGAGCCACGGTCTGCGCTGGAGTCCGGCTGAGAAGGAACGGCAAGGATAATGCAGGGGTGCGACCCTGGGTGTCCCCAGCAGCTGGTGGAGGTGACAAAGTCCCTGGGGAGCACTCAGGGTGAGACGTGAGTCCTGTAGCTGCCTTCGTGGGGAGGAATTCAGGGCAGGCCTGGTGGAGCAGCTGGCTGACCAGCCTGAGCCCGAGCGTGGCTCCGTGGCTTGCTGCCTGCGACCTTCATGGACGCCTCTGTCCTCCTTTGTGAAGCCACCCTGTCCATCCCACTGGCCGAGTGACCAGTGGAAGGCATCATGCAGCAGGACAGCCTCGGGTGGTGAGGAAGAAGGCCCCAGCACTACACCTGCTGGGGTAGGAGATGAGCTCTTTTTCCAGCTCTGTGCGGAATCTTATGGGGAGGGATCCGTCAGGCCTGGTGGCAGGCCCACAACAGCCTGGCCGGGCCCTGAGCTCCCCGAGAAGCCGAGCTCAGCCGCAGGTGATCATGGGGGCTGCACTGGGCAGTGTGGACCCAAGGATGCCCCTGGGTGCCGTGAGGCGGGAAGGGTCTGCTAGCACATTCCGAGGGACACAAAGCCTGCTCTGCGGGTCCTGCCCCACAGACCCCGGGCCGGGGGCTTTTGGGAGGTGCTCTGGCATCTGAAATTAAGAAATCCGCCCAGGGATTGGGATGCACGCAGGCGGCTGACCAGGGCTCGGAGCACTTCATTCCCTTCTTCCTTCCCAAGGCCGCACTGGTCATCCGTCAGGTCAGTCCTGCACCCCCGGGCCTGCGGGCTCCCCACGGGGCTGTGGAGGGCGAGGGAGCGGCTGGGCGTGGCGGAGCATTCGAAAGCTGCCCACACGGGGTGGTTGTCACCGCGGGCAATGCCGCCCGTCCGCCCCCCGCGCCCTGTAGCAGGAGGACCTACACCCCCCGGCTGGAGGCGAGGCGGGGGCTGGCCAGGCTCGGGGAGCACTGAGTGTCGCTCCCGGGCAAGTGGCACTGCCCTGTATGAAGGAACCATGGGCCGTACCCTGGCTGGGCCTGGACTAGCGGGGAGGCTCCCACCAGCGTGACGGGGCCCAGGAGGGCAAGGTGCATGGGCACACAGGCAGGAGAGCGTGTGCTGTGTCTGTGAGCATGGGTGAGTGTGTAAGTGAGGCCGTGTGCGTGTGTGTGCACGCGGTGAGCGTAGGTGTGTCTTTGTGCTGTGTGCGTGTGCGCCCTCTGCCGCCGTGCAGGGTGGGGGGCCTGGGTGCAGCCGGGCCACTGTCCCTGGGGCCAGCTCTCCGAGGGGCCTGGAAGTCCTGGGGGGACCAGATTTCTTTCCGTCTCCGACCTCCAATAGCACCCAGCGCCTCCACGCTGTGGAGCTGACTTAAACTCGGGGCCAGAAAGGGGCCTCAGGCAGAATCTCCAAATCGTCCTCATTCAGCAAGGACATTTCAACGCCCCAAAGGAGGCTGAGTCTTGGAACAAAGGGCCGTCTTCAGGGGAGTCCAGACCCGCTGGGGATGCCCGTGTTGCCGCAGACCAGGAGGCGCTCCAGGGGACTCTGGATGTGCAACACTGTGGTGCCCCCCCCGACCCGCTGCCGCTCCTCAGCATGGCCGAAGCCAGACACCGCAAGGCACCCCGCTCCTGCCCGCCCAGCCACGGCCACAAAGCCACGGCACGTGTCCCCAAGAAGCTGTCTGGCCACACTTTCACGGTCCCCCAGTGGTGGCATTTGGGACACCTGAAGGGTCCTCCTGGCCAGAGCAGGGGGAAGGGCTTGCACTGGGGCCCGGAGGCCCGTTTGGGAAGTGGGGGCTCTGAGCAGGGAGAGGGACAGTCGTGGCGAGCCTGCACACTTTTCGGGACTGTCGGCAGAGCTGTGTACCTGCCCTGCCCCCCACGCCCCTGCCAGGTCTGCTGGGAGGCCGTTCACAGACCCAGGTGCACTTGAGTCACCCGTGACCCCAGGCTTCAGACGCACACCGGGTCCGTGCAGGAGCCTCGTTAGCGTGTCTTGTAAATTAGGGATGGGCCAGGGCTCTGGTCAGCACATCCAGGGGGCGGGGGGGGTGGGCAGAGGTGGTGGGGGAGGGTTCCCCACCCTGGGCCCAGAGCCCTCCACTCTCCAGTAGCTTTCCTGTCCAGGCAACGGATCCAGAGGCTCCTGGCAGAAACCGGGAGCTCAGGACTCCAGCCCACCTGCGTCCAGCCAGGCGGCCTGGATCAACCCCTTTCTCACCCGGTGCCTCGCTTTCCCCATTTGTGCAAGAGGGTCTCCATGTTCTTTGAGGTCCAGGGTCAGATCTTACAAGGGCAAGGGCAGGGTGAGGCCATCTGGTGACAAAAGGTGGGACAGGTGAGGGCTCACTGCTTCTCCCTGGCCGCTCACCATCGGCCCATGGTTTGCAGGCAGTTCAAGCGCCGCCTGCCACGGGGATATGGCTGATGCGCTTGCTTCCACCCGGGGGGGGGCTCTGCATCCATCACGGGGAGCCTGGGAGGGTGGAGCTGGGCAGGGACGCATTCCAGGCCCGGGCACAGAGGCACCCAGTATCCAAAGGAAGGAACTGTACAGAAGTGGGGTGAGCTCAGCCTTGGGGCGAGGTGGAGGCCTCGGCCCCTGTAACTCCTCTTATGCTTGTGGGCCTCAGTTTCCTCTTCTCTAAAAGGGGTCACAGCCCACAGAGTCATAGCCTGAGTGTAGTGTCTTTCTTGCGTCCCCACGGGTGCGCAAGCCCTGTCATTCCTCCAGAACGGGCAGAAGGGTTCAGCACACCCTGAGGGACGCGCCTCCGTCCATGCCACACTGTGGCTCAGCCGCGAGCCCTGGGAACACATTTCTGAAAACAAACGCCATGGCCTGAATCCAGCTGTTGTCCAAGGGGATGTGGGGCGCGGGGCTGCTCACGGCTCTGCTCCTTCCTCCCCTGGACGGCCGATAGCCCGTGAGCAGGAGATGCGAAGCCCAGAGGCTGTTCCAGGAGAGACCACAGCCAGGGCGGCTGGGAGAGGCCCCGCTGAGCTCGCTTGCAGAGGGGGGACCATTGCAAGGGAAAAACAGCTTCACATACTCCATTTATTTCTTCTGTTAGACGAAGTCCTCTCTCCTGGCTCCAGCCCAGGTCCCAGGAAGCCAAAGTGCTTCACCAGCCCAACTCCGTGACCCCATTTGGAAGGATCATCTGGGCACCCAGGCCCACTGAGGATCCGAGCAGGGGACTCCTTCCCTCTGGGCAGCCCCAGGGAGTAGAGGGCAGGACGGGCCCTCCACCCACCTGGCCACGGCCCACGTGGGCAAGGCCGGGCCAGCGGGCAGGACAGGACAGCCAGGCCCCTGGGGGTTGGGACGGAGGCGGAGGCAGAAGCTCCCCGGCCAGCCCTGCCCCCTGGGAGGCCTGGAGCGGGTCACTCCTGGTCAGCCTCCTGACGGCCCCATGGATGCTCTGGGACCATTACAAGAAGAGCACCCACAGGCTTTATGTGGGGCAGAGACCTCCAGGTCCCTCCACATCTTTGCTGCTTTCAGCAGACAACCCTCAGCCTGGGCGGGGATGCCCGGGGGGCGCCGGCTTTGCTGCCACGGGAGAGGGAGGTGGCCGTCAGGCAGACGTGCTCCTCCGCCCGGGGCCTCGTGCGCCAGGCACCTCACTGAGCCCTCCCGGGGCCCGCTGATGCCCAGCGGTCACCATCCTCACTTCCAGGCCTGGACACCGAGAATCCCAGAAGTCGCTTAAGATCCTGCAGCAAGGAAGGCATGAGCC